>NW_010180201.1:1536-25125 GCF_000695765.1 Mesitornis unicolor | reverse complement strand
TCACTATGCTTCCTCCCACATCTACTAGAGGAGGGAGACTCTCCAGTGCCAGTCTGGACTTTCAATAACATCTCTCCTGAATGCTTTTTGATTCAGTGCCAGAAGACCTTGGGAAGTACAAACTCTGCAGAAGTCCTGCAGAAGTATGAATGGCAAAACCTTTAACATATGAGCACCTGCACTCAGTGGTAGCCAACATTTCTCAGGCTCACATTCCCTCATATCACAGCAATTTCTGGTGTACTCCAGGAATATTTGAAAGTACATAATCTTCATTGTAACTACAACTACTGTGAAGCTTCATAATATAAGCATTGAATGCAGTTACTCTCTGTCCATCTTAAACTAATACCATTTCTGTCACAGGGATCCTTACAGTTTAGATATGCTCCCAAGAGATGTACCGCCAACGCTGCATGGCTTAGCTGAGAGAGACAGGGAGAACATAATGGACCAGTAAGTCTCTCTTCTATTTAGCATTCAGTGTGATTATGTCTTAACCACTTGTATGGAAATGATAAACCTGTCCCGAGAGATCTTCAATAGCAAAAGGACAAAGTCTCTCTTGTATAAAACGTGCTGCTTCTTGTTGTTGACTAAAGGTACTTTAAAAAGGATAAAGCCCGATAATTCTTCATCTTACTAATTTTTAGTGAGTCAGATGAAACTGAGTTAAAAATGATTCTTACTCCAGAGATGGTGAGAGCTGAATTCCCACAAATTGAGCAGACACTCTCAGATGAAGACAAAGAGAAATCTGCAGAAGAAGAAAGGTACATGTAATTTGAAATTAGGGGAGAGGAATGGGGAGGAATCTGAAGACAAGCATCCCCTTCAGAACTACATAGAAAGTCATACTGAGATGCTTTAGGGGATCCATCATGAGTGGGATGCACATCTGCTACTTTGAGCCCAGCAGTTCTGTGGGGCTGAATGCAGAAGTGGATGCACTGTGTGAAACTTGGGAGTAAGTGATGTTGCAGAAAGGATGCAAGGAGGTGTATGAGCTGGTCAGTGGGACACTGGAGACAGTGGGCTTGAGCAGCAGGCAGCATGGGAAGGA
Source organism: Mesitornis unicolor (assembly GCF_000695765.1). NCBI lineage: Eukaryota > Metazoa > Chordata > Aves > Mesitornithiformes > Mesitornithidae > Mesitornis > Mesitornis unicolor. The sequence goes on along the minus strand of NW_010180201.1, from coordinate 24,062 downwards.
TAAGTAATTGCAGAGTAGCACAGGAGAAAGTGCTGAGTTCTAACCCTGTGTTTTCACGGATACTTTGTGTGACTTGAAGTGAATTGAAGCAAGTGAATTGATCTTTCTGTCGAACAGTTGCTCTTTCTTTAAAGTGGTCATGATATGGCTTAGGTGTCAGGATGGACTTAATAGCCTGGAGCTTTCAGAACCATCAAGAATGGTGGTCTCATTTTCTTTAATTTTAGAGGAAAATTATTTGATTGACATTTGAATCCTGTGCAACTGTCAGCCATTAGTCTTTAAAACAGTGCTGCATGTTATGAGCTCTCTGACAAAACACATTGCTGTATTGCAATTACTACAGCACTGATTGAAAATAATTTGCTGTAAAAACACATATAAGTCTGACTCAGTGATGCCTTTTGCATTTTATAACTTTCTGCTTGTCAGAACATGGGGATTTGAGATAACTTGTATTACTAAAAAGTGACCTTTTTCTCCACAGTGATAGAGTGTTGGATGGTGCTTTTCCTGGGTAAGTAGTTTCATATAAGCATAAGGTTATTTCATTTTGAATTTTTAGATGTTTTCTTCAAAAATGAAAACACTTTTCTATATTAAACACCTCTGGGTATTGATATTTACTTGTTGAAAGTTTCCCTATTTCTTTGCCTTTGTAAAGAGGGAAACAAAATATTATTAGCAAACAAAGAAGTCCCAGTCCTTTCTTCTGTCACTGGAAGGTTCTTCGTTGTTATCGACTGGGGTAAGCTTCACTAGATGACAGAGCACGCAGTGCCCCTGTACAGCAGTTTCAGCATTTTATCCTCAAGGCAAATCAGTTTTTCATGTGTATGCTCTTGTTCTGACTGTTACAGCATATGCTCCTTCATTTCATATGTAAAATTCAGTCTAGTATGTGTTTATCTATCAGATGGTTAACTTCCCTAACTGGCCAAGCCACGAGTGGATGTTCTTTTCAAAGTTTTACTCCTTTTCCAGTTCTGCATAAGTAATGGAATTACTCTGTGTTTACTGTAAATAAAAAGATAAATTATGTGTGAGTGTCTCTTCCTTTGTTTTTGTCAGCATTCCTAAGTAGCTCCCCTGGCTATTATACATACAAATGACTTTTTAATCTTCTTGCAGAGACCCACACAACCATCCAGATGGACAGTTTCAACTCCAAAACAGCGAGCTCAGAGAGAAAGTTCAAAAACACATGGAGAAAATGAAGCTGAAGGCACTTAATAAAACCCTTATTCTGGAATAAGAGTAGCTTTACAAAGTCCATGGTTTGGCACTGCTTATCCTGTTGATGTGCGAGGCCTCCTGTGTTCCAGCTACATGTACTTATGTTCAGTGAGGTCAGGAACTTCTTATGCAAAGAGAAAAGAACCACTGGAAGTGCCACCTCTGTCAAGGACTCTCACTGTGACCATTACACAGTACTTGCTCAAATGAGAACCCTCAGTCATGTACCTGCTTATTTTGTCCTGGTGTGAAGGATCAGAAAACCACAGTATTACATGTAAATAGTTTGTTAATGAATTCACAGCCCACTGTTTTCAAATAAAATGTGAAAAGTCATGATGGCCAAATTCTTGTGATTTTGGTTTTTTAATTATGACCTGTCCTTGAATTTTTACAGGTAAGTCACTAAATCTCAAACTTGACTGTAAATCATACACTTAAGATTCTTAATGAAAGAGAAGACTTGAACACAGTTACTGTCCACAAAGATAACATCCAAGCAGATTTAATGAGCTTTTCAGAGGTTTAATTCAATGCACATCTCTCTTGGCAAAAGGATGCATGGATTGGGGTGATGGACTCAAGAGACTTGTGAGAGACCTGTAATGCTCAGAGTGTATTCCCTAGGAAAGGAGATTTCTCAGCATATCACCTTTCTGCTGAGATGTATCCTACTTTCTGGTAGACAAACTGTACCTCAGACAAAATCCATATTACCCATAGTGAGTTGATGGCTCATTTTGAAGAGGGGTCCAGGCTATTTGTGCTGAAAAGCATATATCTTCTATACTAAAAGACATGCAAATTGCAGCAACATGTACTGCATTCCTAGGAACTTCTTTCCAGGCATACTTAAAACCCATAAGAAAAGAAGTTTATTCTAGAGAGTGCTGATCGGTGTAGACAAACTGTAAAAAGCTCAGGGAGATGGAAAATGGGGAAGTGGGGTGAAAATAAAGCCACAGAACAGCCTGTATTGTACTAGCTATATACTATCTCTGCTCACTTCAAAGAAATAAAAAGCTGTTAAGTTTCTGCTGTCTAATTGGCAAGGGATTGTTCAGAATGCAGGTCTGGATATCTGCAGAGTTTCTGTGACTACAAACAACTGCTTAAGTATGTACACATTGCTTTTTTCCTCTGCAAGTCCTGAGGAAAGCAGTTGATCTTTCAAGAGGCGCACTTAGACTTGAGCTAATGTTATCCATCAGCTAAATTGCAATGTCTAGTAAAGATGGAGTATGTGTTCAGAAACAATGGTGATTAACCAAAGTTGATTTTTTTTTTCTCAGCAGTATCCTCTTCCTTCCCTTCTCCAGAGTTTCTGGTCATCCCAGTGGAAATTAGTCATGCTTCTCCATTCTCCAGCAGTAGACACCAGCCTTCAAAGAAATGAACCTCTTTTCTGTTTAAGTGATCCTCCTTTCTTCGTTTTAAGGCTCTTATGGGCCAGGTTTCATTGTGCAGAATAAGTAAGAAAAAGCTGTTGCCTTGCCCTAAATTGTTCCTAAAATACAAAGGCACTGTTTAAACAGCTAATATAATGCAGAGACCTTTGTGCACCATGTCCCTTCAGGATACCTCATAATACGAGGCTGACTCTTCTCAAGATGATAAGCTATCAGAGGCAATCCAGCTGTGTCTAAGAACATGAAATTTGGCTAAATAATTAAAAGTATTAGATTTTCATATACAGGGCCACTTAATTATTCTCATGATTGACTACAGAACTCCTGCAGAAATGGGATATAATCTATAAGAATCATAACCCAATGTTGGTGGTTATTCACATTTCTATGCCTGTTCAGTGTTTCATGAAAAGTACTGAGGTATTACAGAAAATAAAGCAGAAGAAAAAGGAATGATGTAATGGAAATTGTGCTTTTGGTGTAACATTAGCCAGTGCACTGGAATATTTCTGACAGTTGTTTTCATCTGGATTATCATTTATAGTGTACTGAACCAGAGCATAAATGTTGGAGTGCATTTTTACGTACAAAAGACATATATCTGCTTCTCTCTAACAGACCGCTAATACCTGTTAATAAACACTGATGCTTTATGGGGTCTTTTTTTAAGGATCGGCCAGCAAGATTCAATAGCAATTGTGTGAAATGTCAGCACTCAACATCAGCGCTATATCAGTGCATCAGTGCCTTATGGCTATGTTTTTACAAACTGTGGAAAACAGTGTATTAAGGCATCTTTCAGTCTGCTTTCTTATCACTCTACTAAAGATGCAAATCACATGCTTTTGAAGGATTCAAAAGTGCAGCATTCAATTCCAGATTAATCCCGTGAATGTGCAGAATGAGTTTACATACAGATTGCAAACTAGGATCGATTAATGTTCTATATATAGCCATATTTCAATATATTCTAATGTTAATTTGTGGATTGCATTATTTTGGGAATTGAAGGGCAGCATTCTTACTGATTTAAGTGGGCAAGTAAGAATGTGTAAATTGATATGCAGAATGTCACAAGTTTATTTCCTTTCACTGCAAATAAAATTGCTCCTGCTTTCCTTGTTTGGAAAGGATTAATTGGCTAAATGACGATGCAACAGTTTTACCAATTAAGATATATCCATCTTGCCTTAAAAAGCCTGTCTTATTAGCAAGGTTAATAAACACTGACTCACACTTTAGCTTTTCTCCCTTTCATTACATAAGCAATGAGCATTAACCTCTAAATCAAATAAAAGGTGCATTTTAAAAATGAAGAAAATTATAATGTTTTTATATGGAAATTATCCATGAGCTTAAGTGCTCAGTAACTGGGTTATTAATCTCACTTACTGTTCCACGATGAGAGAAAACCCATCAAGGTCTTTAAAATGTAAATTAATTATATTTTATAAGAAGGCTTGGAGAAGAGCAGCAGTGTGTGTCTGATGTAAAGGAGTGAGTGAAATTATATTTTCAGCTCATAAGAACAGTTTCATGAACCCCAAACTAAAAAAACCTTGTTACCCTTGCATTTGTAATGCAAGGTTCAGTTATTCCAAGCGCCAAGATTTTCTTGTCGTCTGGGCATTTATTTGGTCTCTCTCCTGCACAGGTTTTCTTGTGTCTAGCAAGAGCTATGCTCACTCTGCATCCTTTGCCTTACGGAAACACTATGAAGGCTTCTCTCCAGCTGTTTAACCATGGAGGATTTTAACTCTCACTGAGACCTCTCCTGCTCCTTCAGTTTGGTTGGAAATAGTCAACAGGTTTAGAATTTACCAGGTGAGATATGCACAAACAGTGTCCTTTCCTTAGAAAACTGGATAAAGGCAGAGACTTTGTGTAGCAGTGTGGGTAAATTTCTCTGTAAATGTAATTGTGAAGTGCTGCTCTGCAATCAGTAAATGTATAATTTGTACAGTTCCTGGAGAAACACTAAGCAGGTGATGTGCTGAGGGCTTCTATGGCCTCTGAAAAATAGAGCTGTCACTTATGTACCTAGACTTTGCATAGAAGTTATTTTAAAGCAGAATTGGTTTAAAAATTGGTTTTTTGCTCCTCTTTTTTCTGCTTCTGCTGTCAGCCTGTGCACTGAGTGGCAACACTGTTTGCTTCAAATGAGTCCTCTTCTTCAAGCAGTTGTGGCTAGCAGTATACAGTGATAAGACAGCCTTCTCAAAATATTTGTTGTTTTGGTTTTTGTTTTGGTTTGATTTTGTGGTTGGTTTTTTTTTCTGAAATGCAAAAAGCCTTCAAAGAGGACTTTTAAAGCAGCGAACAGTGTCTACAGCTGTTTGGTCTGGTGGCACAGGAATCAACTTCTGTAGCTTGAGCAATGTTTTCAGCCTCCTCCAGCTCTACCTGCTGCCAAAGGGAGCTGGCCATGGCAGCTGCTTTGGTGTAGGGCCCTGGTGAGCTGTCAGAAATATAGAGCTACAGTCACACACAGTTCTCTGGGGCTCCTGGTGTGGGTTATTGTCAGTAGCAGGGTCTCAGCATGTGTTCAGAAGACACTTCCTGCCATTCCCAGGAATGAGTTACATTGATGTGGCTCCTGCAGACTGAAGGACTTGGTCAAAACGGTCTTGCGATTCTTCATTTTTATGGGTGTCTCAAGTAACACGTGTCATTTCCACAGAACTAGAATTCATCAGAAGTGTCCCACAGATACTGCTGTACTGAGACATGTTTTCACTGGCTATGCCCATTGGTGCCCTCTTTCAAGAAGAAAGAGAATTCAAGAAAGTTGAATTCATCTAAACCAAAATCAGTGCAATATCATGGCGAAAACTTCAACCGCAAAAAAAAAGATCCAGAAATCACATGATTAGGCAAAAAAAAAAAAAGCCAGACACTTGTGCGCTATCTTGTACCACTTAACACCTGCAGAAGCTAATTGGTTATGAGGGACTTCCCAGATTATGTCTGTATGACCACAGCAGGGTCTGGAAAATTAAATCAAGCAGCTCCTTAAAAACTCCAGGTGATTTCAGAACACCTGCAGGAAGTATTTTTCCAAAGCACTGGTACATCAAAAAAACATCTTCTGATGAGCTGCTCATTTGTGCCAGGTACTGTTCAGTTCCAGCACATTCATGTTTTACCATCCAAAGGTTAAGCTGCATCTGAGTGGGTGGGGGCTCTCCAGGGTGAAGAGCAATAGCACGTCCTTCTGTCTATAAAGAAATAAATCCTACTGTTAGTTGAGCACATTTTTAAATGGTTACAATTTTTTCCTGCTGTCGGAAGGTATTTCTAACTACTTCAGCCAGGTTCTATGAGTTTTTAATTGCACAGGGAACTGACTTAACGGTGCATTATTTTTAATCAGTTTATTTTATCTGTCTTCAGAATTCTGTACCAAATTATGCCTCCATCACCAACTAATTACCGGTTTATAATAATTTCACAGTGTGGAGTCTGCAGTAATCCAATATGCATTGCCTACAAATCAACAACGCCCTTTGTCACCTCAGGGATATTGGTTTTATGTATTGTTGGCTGAGTTTCAGAGCACCAGATGAAGAAACCAAGGCTTATTTCCCTTGAGGGTGGATTTGCATGATTAGTTCTCTGTATGTTACCCTGAAAATGGACATCAAGTATCTGGAGAGAATTGCTTTCTAACAGTTCTCTCTTTGCTTCCCTGACTCTGAAGCACCTTTCCCTGCAGGCAGCATCATGTTTCAACAAACTTGCTGCTTTGGTAACACAGTAGGCACAGATGTCCCCATGCAGATACTGTCAGCAATCATGGACAGCTATCTTATATAATGGTATAGGAAGGCCAGATACATCTCAGGATGCTGAAGAGCGTTGTTGATGAACAATATCCACCACCAGAGCTAGCAGCTGAAAGGCTTCTGATCCCCCTTGTATCTAACAGAACAGGGAATCTCAGATTTCTCAAATTCAGCTCTTCCTGCTAATAACCCCTCCATGTCAATGTGAGGAGTATTTCCACCTACTGCTGGAACACGGCATAATTTGTAGTAGCTGTTTGGTAACACTGTAGAACAGCTGAGAAGGAACAAAGCAGCTTTCTGCTATGACAATAACACGCACCTTGGCCACTCATTTATCCCTTCTGCAAGCACCTATCCAGCTGCTTTTATGCAGCTCTTCCCCTCTTCCTCAACACATCCTTCCTCCTGGAAAGTGCTGAAGATCCAACCGATGAGTTGTCTTGCAAACCTGCCTTCCAAAAGCACGGTACTGGGGTCCTAGCCCACCAAGGGTTTCCTGTCTTCCCTTTTTCTTTCCTGCATTCCCTTTTTCTTTCACGCCTTCCCTTTTTCTTTCCCGCCTTCCCTTTTAATCTGCACCACTGGAAATATTGGCTTATGGCACCAGGGGAATCTCAGTGACATTCCCAGAGCATCATCCGCCATTTTGCGATCAGTCAATTCAGGATGGTCACATTCTTGCATTGCTAAAAGGAGGTGATACAGAAGCTGTGAGCTTCTGGTACTGATGTGAAGATTCATGGTACTGATATAAACGTTCACATACTTGCTGGGAGGAGTGACTCAAGCTAAACTGGACAGTTCAAATCCTGGAAGCTAAAAAGGCAGGCGTCAGTGCAGACTGATCACCAACATCAGTGTCCAGCATCCAAGGAGGGTCACAGTGCCCACATTTAAATCAGCCTTGATTAAAATTAGCATGTACAGCTTTTTTGTGCTGCAGTCAGACGTCCCACCTTAGCAGAGACATGCTTGAAGACTCCTGCAGTTTAGAGTGCAAGTCTACTTCTTCAGAATTAAAAGTTAACAGTGAATAAAAATAACTGTTATGTATAATGACTGATCCTGATTACTCAATTAACCAGCAGTGAAAAAAAGAGTGGAGAACTGAAAGAGCACCCCTGGATATCAGTGTGAATCTTCAGCCGATGCAAACTGATCCAGGCCTCTCTTGAGAATACATAGAATTTCTAATGTTGTGTTGTTTGTAGTTCATATTTAGGAACTGAGGGAAGAATAGGTTCATATGATTTCAGTATTATGACTAAGTGCAAAAGGCAAGACTGCTGGCCAGATCTTCAGCCAGTGTGCTCAGTAACGCCAAACACAGACATCTAGAGCTTGAGCCAGATCACCAGAATGTCTGAATTATTTTTAAGCAGTCTGCATTTCTTTCTCTTTTACTTCTGGTTTCTGAGCTGCAGGTTATGCTCAGAGTACATTCTCAAGCTTTTTCTGAAATTATCAAAGCTGGAACCTTCTTTTCAAATACATTAAATTAAAAACTGTGTTGCTTAAGCATCTGCAAAACAGTGTTTTATAACAGCACCAGACAATGTGAGACAGCTTACCGCTGGTGTCATAAAACTGGTATCAATACCGATGAACCAGTTTCACCTGAAGACTGATTTAGGGTCTAGTCCTGTTTTTATGGGAATAATCAAGTCTCTAAAAAATCACCATGTTTAGCTATATTTGATTCTTTCTGCCTGTCAGTGTGGTGTGAAATTGCTGGCTGACATCCTTGGTGCTTTCTGGTCCAAAGAAGGTATAATAAGGGAGTAGCAGGCCTCAAGAAAATTTCAGCACAATACCTCTATAAGAATCAAGCTGCAAACTTTAAAACTACTTTTCTGCCATTTCCTTTGGAGACTCAAACATTGTGTTGGTGAAAAGAAACTCCTGGTCACATCTGGACTGGGTGTGATAGTTGTGGCTATGTCTAGCCATTGTTGGATTCATTATCCTGATGTATTATTCAGAAGACTTTGTTTATACCAATGGGTAGATAAAAGGAAAGTGACATACTGAATTTTCTTCGGAAATTTTGAGTTTTGGCTCTGCTTTGCCTTGGCTGAAAACAGGCATTTTGTCATGACACCAATGGCATTAATATTAGCCCTTTTAGTCTATAATGTTTCTTGTTACAGTAAACATTTGCCATTGACATAATCCTCTATTTAAAGTGATAGATTGGAACTTGGTGCCTGAGAGATCACTTTATCCTCCTAGGCTGGGATTGCACAGGAGGGGCCTGACAGTAGCCTGCTTTCCTTATTTCTGCTGTTAAATGCTGTTAAATGTTCTCTATTAAATCCTAGGTGTTTATAATGGCATCAGATGCTGCTGCAAATCACTGAGGGAGCAGATGGCAAGGAATTCAGGGACCCGACTCCCTTTGATGCCCTTGGCAGTGAAGCATCCAAATATCTTCATAGATTTGAGCCAAAGAGCTGTGCCAGAATGCAAACAAAGAAATCTTTAACCTCAGACATTGCAGCAACTTGCTGATTGCGGACAGTCCTCCTTGCAGTCTCTCAGACCCCACAGGTTGTTTGTGCTTATTGCTCTGGAGTGTGTTACGGTCCTAAAAGGACAGAGCAACATTACTAATTTATATTAATCACTCTAAAAATAACCAAAAAGATGTGGAAAAATATCAGGGAGGAGGCACTGAAAAAGCACAACTATCCTATCTGCTCTTCCAATCCTGCAAACATACCAGATCAGAGTGAAAACCTCCTTTTTAATGAAACTTGGTGACATGAATTTGTAAGTTCCCTGAAAGACGTCCAAATTTCTCACCTCACACAAGCGAGGTAAAGCTATTAATGTACTTTCAGGAAAGAAGTGATGAATTATTATTGTGATTATGGTTATTATTTAAGCGAGAGTCTGTTCCAGGCATTGGAAACTGATGTACAATTGAATGTCACTGCTAAGGTGAGTTTTATGTATTAGATGAAAATAAATATTCTAGATAGGGAGAATACATAGTGAAAGAAAGGGCTTCCCAAAAGGATGAAATGAGAATAGATAAAGTCTATGAAAGTGGCCCAGTGGGAAAATATTTTCCAGAAGAGTCTCTTCAAATCAGAACAACCCAAGTCTGATAAAATGTTGATAAGGAAAACCAGTGCAGGGCATCTGCGATGGAAAGATGTGCCTGTGTTTGATCACTGTTTCACCATAAGGATAGTTACTGGTTGAGACCGAACACATTGACTATGCAAGAGGTCATGATAGTCTCTCTTATCCCTAAGATAAGTGACTATACTAGTTTGTCTCTGTTAAGGTATGCAAATGTGAAGAAGCGATGTTTGTAATCTGATTTCAGAGCACTGAAAGTAAAGAAACCCAGACATGATGACACAAAGACAAAAATAACTATTTATATCAGCAATTATTTGTTTAACCTGCAGGCAGAACTCAGATCAGTTTGATGTCATTTATATACAGCTCAGCACTGGAAAGTCTTGGATAGGTCTGGACTCTGGTTCTGTAATTTCTATATTTGCCTATCTTTTGTTCCCTTTGAGTAAGTCCTGCGCTTGCTATGTGTAACAGAAACAGTGTCCATAAATACCCAGCAGATGTCTAACGCAGAGCTTTCCACTGATAGCAATGGAATAATACTTTCTTGGCATGAAGCACTCTTGGAAGGCTGTTTACAGATAATATACCAGAGGTGAATTTTTACATTGCCAACAGTAGGGCAATCCTAGAGTTTCATGGAGAAGACCCTAACAATGTTTTAATTTTATATCTCAGAAGGCTGCTTGGGTCTACTTTAGCTGGAAAGATTCCTGGTCACTTGTAACACCTGAACCACTGAATGCTTTAAGGAGTGCTGCCTTTTACAAATATTCCCCAAAAGAGTATCTTTCAAATATGTTCTTCCTGTGACTGACATGTGACATGGCAGTTTTGTGTTTTCTTCTGTTATATTAGACACTGCCAGGGAGATACTTAGTTTCTTATAAAAGTTTTTCTCTTTTTTTCTCCTTGCTTAAAGATATGATTATACTTCCGGTTTTCTTCAGCAAGAAACGCCTGGCTGATTTTCAGACCTAAATGCTCAAGATAACCTATAAACTGTTTATCTGGGGACTTAAATATTTTCTGAGGACTTCTTAGAATCTTTGCTTTGATGAGATTAGCAGCAGCAGCTCAACCCTAAACACATCAGTAATCATTGCTAATGAAAGTATCCATATGATCACCTTATTCACATCTCCAGGTGAGGCTTTAGTATTCATTGCAGAAAACAGATATTAATTTATGTAAAATCAGCTGTAGGCTTGAACAGGGGTCTCAGTGGTGTTAGCAACCTCAAATTGGACTTATTCTCATTTAGGTCCTGATTCTGATTTAGACCAGCCTTCAATTGCTGAAATAATTTCTGTAGAACTGTGTTAGTTTCTAACTAACCCTGCTAGCTGCGTTCTGTATGGGCAAGATTTTTATAAAAGGTTACAGATATTTTGTGTGACCAACATTAGACACCACAAGATGGGTATGAGCTTATGGACTCCTTGTGATTGCACTGTGTCTCCAGCCAGGCACCCAGAATCTATAGTCAGTTTTATAATTTGGCTTGAGTGATTTCATTAAAAGGCAGCAATTCATATCAGAAGACTATTTGATAAAAGCTAACTGTCTCTGAGCTATGTATCTAATGCATTTTGGAAGCTTTTGACTTAATGTATTTTAGTTTATCTGCAACTACTTGAGTAATGTAAGAGGGAACAGCTTGTTTCCTTTGGAATGGGGAAACTATTTATGAAATAGCCTTTGCAGGAGTGAGTCACTGATGAAAGAAGGAAGTCCATTTAATATGCTCCCATGAAGACTGCAAAGAGAAAATTGAGTTTTCGACTTGTCTGAAAGCAAACTGAGTGTTGACAGAGTCTGGCAGCATTAAATATGGGATCTTCAGCTACCACATGAAATAAATACTTTCCTTTTGTTTTGGTTTTGATGGCACTCAAAGCAAAAGTTGATATCTGGATTGTCAAAGGTTTAGGATCTCAAACTGCTGACCCAAACTCAGCCCTTGATAGAAACAAGTACAATATGAAGTATTTGATCCAATCACATCTAATTAACATTGAAGCAGAGCCATCTCCACAGTAGCAGGGGACCTGGCAGTAGAGAGTGCACAGATTGCAAGTCCAGGAGTGGGACATCAGGTGCCCACTCAGAAGATCTTTCTTGAGCTTGCCCTGGTCTGGCTGTGAGTCTGAGGTGGAGCCAGACACCGCTTCTGCCTGTGCACATCAAATGTGCCTCTGGGCTGCACACACAGGCACAGAAAGGACCTCCTGCAAGGCACCTTTCACCTCAGCAAGCTCAGATGACAAGTCCTGCATGCCCATGCTGGGTGGCAGTGCTGCTGTGAGAACACATGAGAAGGCCAAGTTCAGCCCTGGAATTCATGTCCACTGAATTAATTTGGTGGTTGATCAGCACTGTTGGCATCAGTCCCATTGGGATTTGCTGACTTCAACTAGTAATTGTCATGATAGTTTTATTTTAATGACAGCCAAAGTCAGAGGCTTCATCTAGGACCCTTCTTATTACATATGAACCTTTATTAGAGCCTTCTTATTAGAGCATTTGTTTTATAGACTATACATCGTGAAACCATTCAGAAAAAAGACCATCTCTCAGTTCTTAACTGTAGAGTTCTGATCTTTCCTTCAGGCCTGCCCTCCAGTGGATGTATTTTCTGCACTTTGATCTAACTTAAATTTTCTATAAGATAAAGCATTGCTGAAAACTACCAATCAAAATCACACAGTACTAGTGGAAAAGCTGAACTGTTTTCATGGAGATCATTAAGTCTAGTGGGCCTTTGCTCTACTCCTCTGGACAAACGATTTTGTAGTAACAAATGTATTAGAAACAAATGCAGAAACTGGAATGAAAAGAGGTTTTTTGACTCTAAGCTAATTTCTGGGAAGAAAACAGATGCAAAAGTGCTTGGAAAAAGAGAAGGAACAGGGTTCCTCCATAAACTATTATGTTTCCAGTTTGAAATCAATCATGACTTTACTGGCCATGGTGCTTAGAAGAGGAACATTTTCTTAGTAAACTGTATCTTTGTCTTTCTCACACTCAGTTGTGCATGGCATATCCCATCTCACCAGATTTTGCTGGTAGATGAGGTAGGACAGGCCTGTGTCACTACTATTAGCCTACAGGCTACATTGGCACTCTGTGACCCTGGCATTGTTGAAGAACATCCCCAGATGACACGTTATTTGAAACGAACGGAACATTTTAGCCTTTTGCAAAGAACTCACCTAAAAAAGAATTACACTGGACTCAGTTTTGTCTGTGATTTCTCTTGCCACCACAGTAGGTATCACAAAAAACCCGCAACAGAGCAGTTATGCTGTTGGAGATCTACAAATAGATCTGATTTGGCATCAAGTTCCCCAACCACTGTAAATGGGAGCATGAGGGAGTGGGGTGTACAGCTGGGAGGGTCGCTGCCCTCACCGCACAGCCCCCACACTGTGCTGAGTGGTTCAGTGGGGTTGACTTAGCCCTTGTCATACTCCCAGTTTCCAGATCCCAAGCAATGTGTAATGGAAAGCACCAAACTGTGATCATATCCTGTAAGGGAATGGGGGGATTTCTTACCCTACCCCATTGCTTTACATCACGGGGACGTAAGAATGGCCATAAGGGTTCAGACCAAGAGTTATCTCAGTACAGATAAACACAGTATTCCCCCAAAACTCTCCCAGTCTCCAACCGTTCTCATCTCAAGGATCCCTTGAGCCTGATGTGCTAAACCTCAACAAACCTCTTCTCTCAGTACTTGTCCATTCTCCCCTTGAATCCATGTGATTTTTTGCCATTCCAGTTCCCTTTGACAAGAGGCTCCAGAGTTGTTAACATAGCATAAAGAACATTATCTCACTTTTTTCTCAAAAATTCACCATTTTTCTTTTATGTGAGAGAGAATGATAGGAACATTTCTGCCTTGGGGTTTTTCTGACTCTTTTCTTTCTGTTTCCTTTTTTTTTTCTTTTAAATTTTAAAACATTATGCTCTTACACCTCGTCTTTGTATACATTTCCCAGTAGATATAGTTCTGACTACTGATTAGCTGCACAGTAGCGTTTATCTCAGTTATTTGCTCATAAATTCAATGGTAATGGTGACCTCAAACTGACGTTCTAATGATTGATTTGCTTGGAGGGAAACAGAAGTTCTTAATGATCTCAGTAAGGAAAATGCCAAAAGCAAAATCTCCCTCAAACCTTTGAATTAGAACCATAACAGAGAAATAAAGGGGGGGAAAGGTTTTAATTTGTTTTTCTTTATAATATATGAAATCCAAATTTGTAGGAATTCTCCTGAGTGGAAGAGGAGATACTTTATTTTATATAGATTATATAATCAACCTTTCTTTCTTCTGTATTTACAGGCTCTTCCATAGGCAACAAGTGGAATCAAGAGCCCCTAAAAGACTGGAGGCTGATGGGAAGGTAAGGGAAAAAACATGGAGCTATGATATCTCTCAAAGAGAAATCTTGCAGTGGAAGGCTACCAACCTCCCATAGAGAAACAAAGATTAAAAGATCTGTTTATAATGATAAACTAACTTTATATCCTTCTAGCAGCAGAGGATTTATACTCCCTAGCACTGAGAAGGTAAGAAGAAAAACAAGATGAACTGGAAATCTGAGTTTACACTAAGCTAGGGAAAACACTAGGAAAACAGCCCTATATTTCTGATGGTCAGAAAACAGCAGACATCAGCTTTCTGCAGTCTTTTGGGCAAGATCTCTTAGCTGAAGTGCTGAGTAACCAAAATGATAATTTCCATTTCTTTGAGAGCACTTCTGTTCGCACCTTTACCATAAAAATGCTGTTCTTGAAAAAGTAGATTACTCTCAGACATGCACACTCCCAGTCAGTGTCTTCTTTAGAACCACAGAACCACATAAAGCTGGAGGTTTAACAGATGACTTATTTTCAAACCCAAAGACAGCAATTACATCCAAAGTTTTACTTCAGTGATTTTGATTTGTACCCCTCAAGATTTTTTGCCAGAAATATTTCACATTCAAAACAGGAGCTATAGTGGAACAATGATCTCTAGTGTGAGATTTCTGTTTCCATCAGTATTGAACTTTTAAGGATATATGACCTGACATGAATCTCTCTCCATCAGCTCCATGTTTCCTGGTCTGTTACATGTCATCTTCTTATGCAAAATGCCAGACCTAAAAACTTGACTTGCCATTTTTTTTGTCTTTACTAATAATGTCTTCCCTGTTTCAACTTATTTCTAACATACACTGCCACCTTACATGTGCTGTCCACCAGCAGTACAAGCCTCATTTGCATGTTTGTCCAGTTCTCTGAGCAATGTCTTAGCATGAAGCATTTTGGTTCCTGTCTCCCACTGAAATTGCTCCTGTACACAGATGTGAAACAGTCTGTGAGCTTTTGTATCTTGGTGTTCAGTCACAATATGACTGAATATTTGCCTTTGGCCTATTACAAGGCCACTGTACATTGATCCTGACAGCAATTTAGGCTTTAAATTCTTTCCCAAAAATATTTTATAATGACTTCTTTTTTATCTTCCTCTTTTTTTATTTCCCCAGGACCTATTTTGCTGGGGTTAGCAATGTTTATTGTATAAATATATTTTTAAAGAAAAGTGAAAAAGAGCAAAACTGTCTCACACAGCTGAGGTCACTCTTAAACATACCTTAATCCATCTGATTTCTTTGTACACTTGTTGTGACTCCACTTGTTGCACCTGTCTTTAAATTAGATCATGAGTTCTTCAGGGGCTGTAGGAGAATGTAAACAAATAAGTTCAAGAAAAGATATGCTATGACCAGCAATCCTCTACTTTTTTTAATTTGTTGCTTGCTGCAGTCTGGAAACAAGGTTGCATCACATAGGTCACAACAATTGTGAGCCAGACTAGCAGCAGCAAATGTATTGCACTGAAAACACCAAAAGAGAAAAAATGCTGACCACTGTGCTAATTCCTGTGTGGCCTAGTCTAGGTGATCCTGCTCTGGCAGGGCAGTTGGACTGGATGATCTTTTGAACAGGTTCTGTGATTCTGTGAGAAAGTTTACCTCCACTAGGTCTTTCCTCTCTATGCAGTGACAGAAGCAGTTAATCAGAAATCACAGCTTCTCTCCAGTCAGATAAAAAACTGGTGTCTTAGTAGTTGTATGAAAAAGGGACTTACAGTGAACACAGACAGCTCCAAACCACAAAACTGAGAACAGCAAGACCAAGGGACACAAAACCCTTTCCTCATGGTTCCTCTGTAACATGGTGTCCTATAACACAGAAATACAAATTCTTATTTAATGGACAGCAGGTAGCTCATTTCTTATTGATTTTTTTTCCCAATCTCAAGCCTTTTCAGAGTCTACTAAAATATACAATAGGATAGCACAGTACAAAATGTAGAGAGTACAAAAATTAGTATAGCCCTTCTGTTAATAATGTTCCCTGTCTGGGTTAAGGAAACTGTCTTGGCCTGTGACAGTGCCCTTCACAGAATCACAGAATCACAGAACGTTAGGGATTGGAAGGGACCTCAAAAGATCATCCAGTCCAATCCCCCTGCCGGAGCAGGAACACCTACATGAGGTTGCACAGGAAGGCGTCCAGGCAGGTTTTGAATGTCTGCAGAGAAGGAGACTCCACAACCTCTCTGGGCAGCCTGTTCCAGTGCTCTGTCACCCTCACTGAGAAGAAGTTTCTTCTCAAATTTAAGTGGAACCTTCTGTGTTCCAGCTTGTGTCCATACCTTCCTTCCATCCCTGCCTGTCAGAAGCCACAGATGCTTGTGCCTTCTCTCTGCAGGGGTAGAATGTAATCTCTCATTGACAAATAGTTCTCAGGAAAAAATGTTCTGTTCCTGAAATTAAATTTGTATTAAATTTTGTGTATTAAGTTTGACCTGATAAAAGATGGTTATAAATGAGGGTAGTGAGCCTGAAGTTTTAGAAACAGTGGCAGGAGCTAGCTGATTTTCTAGACAAATGTTTTTTCTAGTGCATATACACAGTGAATATAGAAGAATTTCCTGTCCAGAGCTCCAAGTGGTTGCATTGAAATGCTACTTCCTAAATACTTGTTTGTTAGCATTTAATATGCAACAGTTGACTTTACCCTGAGGATGAGCAGTATTTGCCATTGGAAATGAACCTCATAAAAGAGCAAGATTATATCAACTGCTACCTTTCTCCTAAAGCAAAAAATATGGTTTTATATTTAGGGGGTTTTTAAACCTTAGATGTTTAAGCACAGGAGCAATAAACAATGATTCCAGTTTCTGTTTTCTGAATAAGACTGCAGCCACAAATACACTGCAAGCATTGGCTTGGAAACCAGAGACCTGCTGATTCCTCATTGCATTGCTGAGCCAGTTGTTTAACTTCTCTACCCCAGTTTCCGCTCTTGGAAATGGGTTTTAATAGCATTAGTGTCATGTATGTTGAATCGCAGGTCAGACAATCAGATGCTCTGTATTAATTTGGCTTCAGTAAATGTAATGGAGCTGAAGTAGTTTGCAACAGCCAATGATGCGTTTCTAGTCACTTACTCAGATGTTGCTATTGTACTGCTGCCAGTGACTGACCTGAGCAACATGCTCAGCATCAAGTGGGATTCTCGCAGATTAATGCAGCACTGTAGATGTTGTCTCTGCTGTGGTCATCAATAAAAAAAATCTATGTAATCTTAGCTGGATTCAGGAGTGCTACCATTTAGCAGATGCCAAGATCTGTCCTGGCCAGCAGAGGCCAGTAAGAGATTACAGGAAGAGCTGAGGCCCTGGCGGCCTCCTTCGGCATTCTCACTGCTGGAGAGACAGCATCTGCACTGATCTTAATCCTGTGATTAGGACTTCTACTAAAAAGAAAGAATCTTCTGAGGGTTTTCAAACTTCCCAGGATTTTTAAAATACTATTAGGATGACTATTGCTTTTGCCACTGGTCTGCGCTCTGAGTGGGCTGGTACTTGCCAGCAGTGAGCTGGATCAGGTACACAGGGAAAATACTTTCTAAAAAGAGATCCAGGATGCTATTCTACTTGTGCACAGTGCTAGGGAGAACTTTGTAACTACACCATGCAGTTTGGTACAGCTACCTGAAGACGGACTGTCAGCATGCTTGTGTTCAGAGTTTAATGGTCAAGCTGAGATGGCCTTTTCGGATGGACAGTAGTAAAAGCTCAGGTGTAGCCCATAGGGTGCAGCTGTCTGCATCACAAGGATGCATCAAGCTGGCGGATTTGGGCTTTGAATCTGCTGAGTTTAATCTCATGTTCCTCTTGATGGAGATTTTGTGTCTGTGGGTGGCAGCATTTGCTTACTCCAAAGTTGTCGTCTTTCCTCAAGTCTTTCTCAGTGACTTTGGGTTTTATAAAAGCCAGCTAATACTGTCATGTCTTTCCCCAGTCCAAACAATTCATCGTTCTGTGCCTAACCTAATTCAGTTCTAGGGTACACATTGCTGTGAAGGCAGAAGCATTGGGTAAAGGAAGCCAGTTTTTACTTAATAACTGATTTCCGCAGTACTGTGCAATTCCTTTAAGTCCCAAGCTTGTGTGTGTGCTGCAGCTGCTCACGGCGAGCTAAGAAAAGTCATCTGAAAATTCACCCAGTGCACGTCTTGAAGAGCAAAACTCTGGCACAGAGCAGTTCTGCCTGTTCAAAGAGGTTCTGGGACACTATTGGATTCAGCACTGACAATGCAGTGAACAGGCTCTTCACTGACCTTCCTGGAGCTCTGAAAGCAGCACTTCCCAAATTCAGCTCTTCACTTTAGAGCATCAGCTCTTTGCTGAAAGCACACTCTGAAAATACATGGTAGGAGCTCTTCAGAGGGAGCTCTTCAGTCAGCATATATGTATTTTTCTTTCTCAAAGAAAAGGCTAAGCACGCTAAGCAGAAAGAGCAGTGTCTGGGAGGCACAGCCTCGCAGAGGCAAGATGCTGTCATTGCTCCTTGGCAATAACTTGGATCGAGGAAAGTGGCTTCTGACTGACTGAATTCCCGGCCCCGTGCCAGCCTGGCTGTGCCATTGCAAACTGTGCCTGCACAGTCCTTGGCAGCCTGTGCTCCACGTGGGAGATGGCAGGCAGGTGTTCCTGTGTCAGGATCCATTACAATGAAGGGATGTCTGAGCAAGCAAAAATGCAAACAGCATTCCTCACAGTTTCACGTGTGTTGCTCCTGTTGTTACTCTGTAGGTCAGAATATGGTCTGTGTCTCACGCTGTGTCAAATACAGACCACAGACATGAAGAGTGCTCAGGGAAATCTACACTTTAAATGGACTTTATTAAAGGTGCAGTTCTGACTGAGCCCTGCAGCAGAAAGGACGGAGCAGAAAGTGTCAGTTTTTGCCTCCCTCCTTTCCTTCTGGGCAGAGAAGGTGCAGTGGATGATGTATCCATTACTTCTACACAGCCTGGGTGTAAAGAAACTCGCTTCATAGGAGTGGTGTTATTGGATAAAGCAGGTGTAGTTTGTAAAGAAATCACTTTGTTTTGTGGCACTTCAAGGTAAACAAATTATAGTCACTCAAGAAACTTAACCAAGAAAGTTTCTCCTTCCTTGATTCACCATTGGTGGGGAGGTTCCAGCTGGGACAGCAGTTCTGTAGTTAGGAATTCCCTTCCTCCACTGCTTGACACTTCTAATGCATTTCACAAAGGCTGAGCACTCAGATTCCATAAATAAGAGGTTTCTGTGAGTTCAGTCAAGTCCTTTTAGCACTTAAAATACAGCAAGATGTAAATTGTTCAGATTACAGACTAAGCTATGTATTATTAATAAGCTTGTTCTGGAACTTCATCATTCACCTGAAATGCAATTTTTACAGCTGATGTCAGTAGTCTGTACCAGCATACTCTTTCACTCAGCAAAGTAGAAAAGGATTTAAAAGGATGTGGAGACAAGTCTTTTCCTAGGGTTTTCTTGCTTGCCTTTCACAAACTGGCATAACAAAATCTATAAAATATTTTATCCTTCAAGAAAGGTGTTGTGCTGGTTTTAGACTGAAGATGTTGTATCTCATACTCACAGATCCTGTTGCAGATACAATTGTTCAAACAGAAAAGTGGAATAAATTCATGTTATAATAATGACAAAATTTAAAAAAAAAATTAACAACCTTTGTCCTGAGATTAAAATGTGTAGCACAATGACAGAAGTTTACGTCCTGAAGTAAGAGCTGTTGTGTTCAGCAGGTGGCACCAGCTGCTCGTGGGTCAGTGAGGTGACAAAAAGGTGTGCTGATGTGCGTGGCGAGAAGAGCTGAGTCCTCCCCAGACCCGGGAATGTGACAGCTTCAACACACACGCTGTCTCTGGAAGCACTGGAGAATGCTATCCTCGCTGTCAGGGAAGTTTATTTTTCCTCTCCCTCTGCTGCCATCATAGATAGCGCTTTGTATTCTTTCACTTTCTCGTGCCTCATCTGTGCAGTGATATAACTTCTGTATACAAGCCACAGCTTTTCTCAGTGCTCTGCTAACCCAGACGTCCTCTGTGACTGGCAGCGTCAGAGCGGTGTGGGATTTGCTGGCAGGAAGGACAAGGCTGGGCAAGGGGCACTAGGCCACAGCACCCTTTCACCTGCTGTGGTGGATGCTCTGCACTGCCCTCACATTGATAACCCCTCAGTAGAAAGAACAAGCGTATGTGCAAAATAAATTGCTATTACTGGGTTTGTTATATTGCCAAAAGTACCAGCTGTTCAGTGCCTCTCTTCACTGCCCATTGTACAAAAGCAGTGAGAAGCCATGAACAAGGCAGATATAAGATGTGGTATAGGGGAGTGGTGATACGGTGAAGTAGAGCCTTTAAAAGCAAGACTCATGTTCTCCCAGCCTGGCTTTGGACATATTTCCAACTAAAGCCCTGGTCTTGCAGTCTTCCACATGCGATTATTTTCCTGAGAAGAAGTCTCATTAGCTTTACCAGTCCAGATCAGGATAATAGATTAATGCCAGTTAGTCCTAAATTAGGCACGGTTTAGCTACTCAGTATCACACAGCTAGGCTTGAGCTTGGAATTGTTTTATGCCAATGGAATTGTTCCCAAAACAGGACATACATAATTCTTTTAATGGCTAAATTACACATCTCCAGCCAGAATATTATACCTGGCTGAACAATTTAACACGGGCTTGCTTTAGCTGCCCAGCTCACATTTAATTTCTGGACAGAACTGGACAGAAAGAAGAGCCACAGCTTTCCCTGGGGAACTGCACTCCAGACTTGGTGTTTATCCTTATGTGTTTTCTGTTTTGCTGTGAATGCACACAGTGCACCTCTGGTATTTGCTAGCATTAATGTGGGAATTTCACACTGGTCACAAAGCCTGAAGCCACAAGAAAGTTAGAAAGTCATCTTCAGTAAACCCTTTGATATCACATTGCTATGCACTTAAACTGATATTTCACATTAATTCCCTTGCATATTCTCTCTAGTTAAGAGAAAAAGCGTTGGCAGTGGTTTTTCATAACTCCCCACCTTTAAAGTGGGTTGCCTTAGTTACCATGACCAGCTTGAGAGACAGCAAATTTAGTACTAATACATTTTCAAAGCCCTGCAGTTTCTATAAAATCTCTGTGTCATAATCAGCTACAACATAGGCTTTTATCATAGTGTTAATAAGCTACAGCAGCGATGTCCGGTCAAATCAGAGATGCAGATTGTCCCAGGCCAGAACAGTAACCTTGGGTCATTACGTTAGTGACTGTCCTGCGTATACTGGGAGAAACACATTGTGGAATTTCCCTGTAATTGGAAATAAAATTTGCTTCAAGTGCCTCAGAAATGTGGTGCTTAAAAGCAGTGTGCTGCAGTCAAGATCATACTTTCCCCAATAGGAAATTGATGGGTCTTAAGTTGTCCTCTTGATTGGTGATTCAATATTTCCTCTGACATTTAAGAAAACCATTTAAGGAAACAATTATTCTTTAAAGGGTAACTACTGTCCATCATAAACAGAGTTCTCAAAGGCCATTGATTTATCTTGTTCTCATGAACACAGTATTTGGCTTGAGAATAGCTCTCTGTGTAACCTGCTGTGATAGAAGAAATTTTTCACCTATACTCCTCTTTTTCTTTCTTTCAACTTTTGAAATGTTAAGCAGCATGAGCTTAAGTTTAAAGACATTTTCTATTATTTGTGTAATTGTTTAAATCTCTTGGCATCTCTTAGATCGGGAAAAGAATTGTCTCTTCACAAGTTAAAGAGTTGGCAGGAGAGGAGCAGGCCCTGCCCAAGACAGCGTGGCTGTTTCTGGGCTCAGGGCCTTGGGGGAGAGTGCGGGACAGGACACAGAGTTCTGCTTTCAGGGAAACATCTCCTTCGCTAAACAGCAGCTGCGGGCTGTGCTGCAGGACTGAAAGTGCTCCGTTCATCTGTACAGAGGGAGGTCTCTTATTATCCTTTAACCTGAACCTAGGCTTTTGTTATCAGCTGAGTGAAGAATAAGAAAAGACACCAAAAATTGCGGTTCATTTATGAAATTAGCCAGTATGTATTTCACTGCAGCCCCACTCTTTTTCCTGCTCAATAAGCTGACACCTGTTGGTGCTTCTAAACTGCAGAGTGCTCTGAGTTTGAGCTACATATCTCAAACTCTGTAAGAGTAGTAATTTGGTAGAGGAAAACCCTGGATCTATATTTTATTATAGCTTCTGGTAGCAAAGGCAATGCACTAAGTCTTCAAAGCACTAACAGAGCCCCTCCGTTTTTTTCAGAAGCTTCTGCTTTTCTGAAGCGTCAGACTTTGGGGCTGAGATTACCCATGTGAAGTTTCACCCCATGGCTGAAATGTTATACTGAAATTGTTTTACAAAGATTTAAATGGCAGTGGGGAAAAATAAATAACAAGTCAGCCTCAGTCTTTGGTCACAGTTAGAACAAAACCAGGTGTATTTTTGCACAGAAACATATCTCCTGTATATGTAATTGTGCAAACTAACCATTGTGTGTTTTTTAATGTATGCGATCAAGAGAGCAGATACTCCTCCAGCTGTTAGATACACCAGTTTCTGGTCTTTCTTCCCAG
>NW_010180201.1:0-1505 GCF_000695765.1 Mesitornis unicolor | reverse complement strand
AATGCCCTCTGGGGTCAGACCACTGGTGCACTTGCTCTTCAGTGGAAATAGGGGTTGCTGTTTAGGGAGAGAGCATGAGCCTGGTCATTTTCTGCAGTCCTTTTCCCTCGGCCTCCCCAGCATCCACAGCTGTTGTATCCAGGATGGCAGGGAGTACATTTATGGGTCTTTTTGTTTGAGAATTTATCTAATCCCTTTTTGGACCCGCTGATACTGGCTGCCTTGCAGCCTCCTCCAAGTTCTAGAAGTTTACTACTCACTGCATAAAGAAATACTTTCTTAAGCGTGTTTTATAATGATTTATCTTTGCAGCACCTCCAGGAAGAAGAGCATATTCATCATCATTCGACAGAAGGGGAAGATCGGGGGGGTTGTTTCCAAAAGTACATGTTAATAGTAGATGTCTCATGCATGAGTTTGTCTAATGTGAGGCATCTGAGGCTTGATTTTTTCAGATGCCTGAACTGATTTCTACCCCAGATCAGTCATGCGCAATGATTAACATACAAATGAGGATCACTTATGGTTGTTTGATTTATTGACTGACCCATAAATAAAAAGCAATTCTGTAGCAAAGCAGAGGCCAAGCCTAGTTCTACCCTGTCATAAGCAACTTCATTTTCTTGAAGGTTTGTGTCTGGCTCATCATTTGTTATCTTGCGCAGCCAATATCGAAAAGGGGCCACAATAAAAGCTGGCATCATTCACTAATGTTCCAGACTTATCCACTGAACAAAGGGTGGCATTTGCCTGATCCAGGAAAAACTGCAGTGGAAAACACAGTGTAGAACAGTACCATTACAGCCTGTCTCTTAAGGCATACACAGAAACTTATGGAATTAATATTGCTGGGTTACTCCCAGCATCTCAAAAATTGACTTGTGGCTCCCAAATAATGCTGCATTCCCTAATGCATGATTCTCAGTATTTCAAAATCTGAACCCACACAATATCCCCATCAAAATCAAAAAAGCAGGAGAAAAAAAGTACTCTTCCAAGCAGTGAGTGTCCAGGACCAACAGGTTGTTTCTGCCTCATATCCTTCTGCATTAAGCAGCAAGTGATCACAGTTGGATTCAGTAAGGTCCACTGAGCGAGATGGACCACAGTAATGTCTGGAGTGAGCCAGGCCGCTCCAGCCTCCTTTCCAGCGGCGGGTGATCCCACATCTTGCAGCCTGAAGCACAGCTACCCCCGGGCAGGCAGCAGCGACCCCTCTTCAGCAGAGCTGGTCCCCACCCCGCCTTGTGTGATGAGTTTCCCTCACTCTCACCCCTTTTCCGTGCTGGCATGCGGTGACTGTCCCCTCACCAGCGGGCTACCGGTAAAACAGACGGCCCAGGGAGAAGCCAGACTGGCCAGCGCGCAAGAGCCCTGCGCGGCGCGTTCGCTTGGGGGCGCCGTAGAGCAGCGGGGCGGGGCTGGGCCGGACGGGAGCCCTGGCAGCGCGGGGCTGGCGCACTCGGCAGGGGTGACCCCTCGGAGTCGGGGGGCTCCGGTGCGCA
>NW_010180200.1:282-2005 GCF_000695765.1 Mesitornis unicolor | reverse complement strand
GGCCCTGACCCCTGAGCCCCAGGGTCCCTAAAAGCCACACTGGGACGTGCTGGTCACCCCTTGCGCCATCGTGGATCCGGTGCTTGGAGGTGGTTGAGGGTCCTGGTTCAGGGTCCGACGTGGGCAGAGACCCCCGTGGGTCCAGCGCAGCCCAGTTTGCCCCAGTTTGGGCCATCCTGTGCTACGGGGCTGCTCTCGCCTCCTGCATCTCCAACGCTTTGGGCATCGGCACGAAGCCGACCCTGCCCTGAGTCCTTAGGGCTGGGAATCACAAAAATCAGGATGATTCAGGTTGGAAAAGGCCTCTAAGATCACCCAGTCCAACATCAACCCAACCCCACCACGGCCACCGAACCACGGCCCCAAGTGCCACATCCACGCGGTTTTTGGACCCCTCCAGGGATGGGGACTCCACCACTGCCCTGAGCAGCCCCTTCCAGTGCTTGACCGCTCTTTTAGGGAGGAAATTTTCCTAAAATCCACTGTAACCCTTCCCTGAGAGGGAGAAAAGGAGCTTCCTGTGCTCCTTGGCCACGATGCCTGGGCCGGGCCAGTACTTTCCCCCTCTTCCATCTCCCATTTTTAGGGGATTGGGGACCTGGCGATGTCCCCGTCTCGACGCTGCGCCTGGTGCCGCGCACCCGCACCAGGGGTTCTCCGTATTCCCAAATAATTATCTCCATATTCCCAAATATCTCCAGATCCAACCGGAGCATCACTGTCGGCACCGGCACCTCCGCCACCATCACCCCTCTGACTCAGTGACACAGTTCCCTGCTTCCCCCCATCGCAATCCCGATTTTCTAGTGGACTTTGCGGTGTGTTTGGCTTTTTTGGGGCTGTTTGTTGTCGGTTCGTTATTTTATTATATTTATTGTTAGAAATGAGGCTATTTTTAGCAGGCTGGTAGTTTAGATAGAGATGGGATTAGTCATCTCACCGAGAGCTGTTTGCAGTCTCTCCTCAAAGCTTCTCTGGGGTTTGTTTTCCAACCGGCTGAGCTCCCTGGATCCAACGAAATCACAAATAAAAATAGGCAGAATAACGCGCGCCGGCCCCTCCGCGAGCTACGGGGTGGAAACGGGGGAAGGATCCAACCCAGGATATTTATGAGATGAAGACGAGAACACGACTGTAAACCTCGGCGTATTTTGGAAAGTCGGTCTGAGCTGCGTTTTCTTTTTTTTTTCGAATATTTTTGTTTTCTCTTGGGAACCCAATGCTGAGTAACTCCCTTCCCACCCAAGGCTTCGGAGCTGGGACGCAGCCTCTTGACGGTGGAAATTGCTTTCCCTTGCCCCATGCCAGCGGGTAGGAGGACTCCTGGTTCTTCCAAGATAGGCAAAAAAAAAAACCACCCAAAAAATCCAAAAAAGACACCCAAAACCCCAAATTGGGAACAACTTCTGGTCCTTTCCTGCACCCAGCGCAGGAGAGGAGCTGCTTGAGGGCCGGTTTCAAAGTTTGCAGCTCATTGCAGCCCCAGTGAACCCCCTGGGTCCCCAACCAGTCCCCAGTGACACCCCCCAAGGTCCCTGCCAGCCCCAGTGACCCCCTCCAGGGACCCCACCAGCCTTGGTGACCCCCCAGGGTGCTCTCCAGCCCCTGGTGACCCCCACAGGGACCTCATCAGCCCCTGTGACCCCACTCCAAGTGTCCCCACCAGTCCTCAGTGACACCTCCAGGGTCCCTATCACCCCCTAGGTGACCCCCAAGGTCCCCA
>NW_010180200.1:0-225 GCF_000695765.1 Mesitornis unicolor | reverse complement strand
CCCTATCCCCCCCTAGGTGACCCCCAAGGTCCCCACCAGCCCTGGTGACCCCCCCAGGTCCCCAGCCAGACCCTGGGGACCCCCTAACGGTCTCTACCACCCCCTGGTGAATCTCCCCAGGGTCCCCTCCAGCCCCTGATGACCCCCTCAAGTGTCTCTGCAAGTCCCAGTGATCGCCCCCCAGGGTCCCCACCAGTCCCAGTGACCCCCCCAGGGTCCCTACCA
>NW_010180199.1:0-22679 GCF_000695765.1 Mesitornis unicolor | reverse complement strand
GCTGCCCCCTAGCGGTGCGCGACGGCCGCGGAGAGCTGAGAGACGCCTCCCGCCGCGGATGCCGGCAACGACACCTCGCGGCTCACCGGCCTCCGCCGCTCGCCCGGGCCGCCCCCGGCCGGAGAGGAGGCGAGCAGCGGTGCTCGCCCTGCGGTGCTCGCCCTGCTCTGCTCTACGCGGCACTGCATGCCCAAGCATTTAAATGTGGGCCTGGCTCGGGGTGTAGCTGTAAAACTTAGGTTGTGAGTCCTCAGCTGCAGCCCTCACTCGCTTACACTTAATACAGTCACCAACTAATATGTTTTTGCTCTGAAGTCTCCCAGACACGGTGCCTTGGCAGACACTGATGCACAGCAGAGTCCTGCACAGCGTCACTTGGTGCTGTTTAGCTCCCAGAAAGTGAAAACAAACCAAAAATGCTGACTTCACTTAAGAGGATCTTTATGGATTAAACAAACAATTAATCACTGTTGCAGTCAGTTTAGCAGTCAACTTAATTCCTGGCTTTAGTTTAAGACTCAACTTCGTTAAATGGAGGTTTAACAAGTCCTAATGAACAAGACTTTCTTAACTGAGCAATGACACCCTGCAGCTCTTTCTAACCCCTCTGCCCCAGCTCCTTCACTCATCCAGCACCAGACACTCCTATGAATTTGTTTGCACTATACCTGGCTTTTTGAGACCTAAGTTATTACTAATGTCCTATACTCTCTGGCAAGAGAGTGTCTTACTCCCTCTTTCACCTTGTTTCAACTACTGAGTAGACACGGAGTCACACATATCTAAGTCCTGTCTAGACCAAGAGGCCCACAAGCTCCATGTGAATAAACACCAGAAATACAGGTCTGTTAAGGAAACATCTAATCATTGTAGTATCCAAAACAAAACTGTGGAAGTGATATGACAGAATTTGGTTTCAGTCTAGTCCACTGAATTTCAATTTCTTTGCAAGCCTAACATAGACCTATTTCTTCCATAATTAGATCTGGAATGATTACAAGCTCCGGTGGAATCCAGCAGACTATGGAGGTGCTGAATTCATCCGAGTACCATCTGGCCAGATCTGGAAGCCAGATATTGTTTTATATAACAAGTAAGACTCTTGCATACTTCTCTTAATTTGGGAAGAAGGGGGAGTGATGTTACTAGTTTAAAAAAAAATCAGCAGCAGGTTCACCGAATTAACTGAAATAGCCTGCTTTTCAACATGCCTGTCCCCCACACCTCCCTACTGCTGTAGTCACCTCCGTGTCATCTACGTCAGCATCACTGGGCAGGAGCCAGCTCCAGCCCTGGAGCTGCAAGCGGGCTGGCCAAAGTGAACTTTGCTTTTCCCCTTCACAACCCCCAGTTTTACTATTATTTTTATAACTGTCTACACAGAGTCCTTATCTGTGCGCAGATCTTTAACTGAAAAATCCTGCAAATTTTAGCTTTTTAGCAGTTAAACTTGCAGTTTGAAACCTTTACAATAACAGTGGTGTCCTATAAAAGCCACAGGTAAATGTACTTTGGATGTCAGTTTCTGCGACTATGAGAAGCCAAACCGTAACTAAATGGATCGCCCTGCTATGTAGGGAAGCTCTCAGTGAAACGGACTTAACTGCACAGATCACAGAATGTGAGGAGTTAGAAGGGACCTTAGAAGATCATTTAGTCCAATCCACCTGGCAGAGCAGGATCATCTAGAGTAGGTCACACAGGAACGTGGGTCCTTTCCAACAGTGACCTCTTACAAGCGCTTGGGTTCTGCTGTACTCGATCTAGGATAGAATAGAATAAAATAGTTCAGTTGGGACCTACAACTATTTGCTGCTTTGAACACTGGTTGCACTGAGCCATGTTATTGTAAGGGAGACTATTTCCCTTCAAATCCTCCCTAGTAGTAAATTTATACAGCTGTTAAATTTGCATAGTTTAACTGCAAATTTATGACAGCTGCTGACTCAGTCCTGCACATGCAGTTCAGCTCCATGTCAACAGGCAATTGCTAAAGACTTTCCTAAAACAGATTAATGTATATGATCTGAATGTATGAAACTACCTGAAGTAGTGTCATTCTAATTTTTGTTATTTTTATTTGCTTTACAGTGCCGTTGGGGATTTCCAGGTTGATGACAAGACAAAAGCCCTATTAAGATACACAGGTGATGTGACCTGGATACCTCCAGCTATATTTAAAAGCTCATGTAAAATAGATGTAACCTACTTCCCATTTGACTATCAGAACTGCACCATGAAGTTTGGTTCCTGGTCTTACGATAAAGCCAAAATTGACTTAGTTTTAATTGGCTCTACAATGAACCTGAAAGATTACTGGGAGAGTGGAGAATGGGCTATTATTAAAGCTCCTGGGTATAAACATGACATCAAATACAACTGCTGTGAAGAGATCTATCCAGACATCACATATTCTCTTTACATTAGGCGTTTACCTTTATTTTACACTATCAATATGATTATTCCATGTCTGCTGATTTCTTTTCTGACCGTGTTAGTTTTTTATTTGCCTTCAGACTGTGGTGAGAAGGTGACACTCTGCATATCAGTCCTTCTATCTTTAACAGTGTTCCTTCTTGTTATCACAGAAACCATACCTTCTACTTCCCTGGTAATTCCACTTATTGGGGAATACCTCCTTTTCACCATGATATTTGTAACTCTATCTATCGTCATTACGGTGTTTGTACTTAACGTGCACTACAGAACACCCAAGACACACACAATGCCTGTGTGGGTGAGAACCATTTTCTTGAACTTACTTCCCAGGATCATGTTTATGACAAGGCCTGCCAGTGATGAAGAGAATAATCAGAAGCCAAAATCACTTTTCACTTCTGAGTTTTCAAACTTAAATTGCTTCAACAGTTCTGAAAACAAATGCTGCAAAGATGGCTTTGTATGTCAAGATGTGGCATGCAGCTGTTGTCAGTACCAACGAATGAAGTTCTCAGATTTCAGTGGCAATCTCACAAGAAGTTCAAGCTCCGAGTCTGTAGATCCTCTGTTTTCATTTTCAGTTCTGTCACCAGAAATGAGAGATGCTATTGAAAGTGTTAAATACATTGCAGAACATATGAAAATGCAGAATGAAGCAAAAGAGGTAAGAATGTATTTTACTATTACTAAAACTACAGACACCATTTGCCAATAGTGCGTTTTGTAAGAAAAATATCTCAAAATAAACAAAAAAGGAGAATAAGAGGACAACACAGGCCATTATTTTATAGAAGTAAATTACCCAAGCTGTATTACAAATACATGCCATTTTGAATGTAGATGATTTTGGGGAGCAGCACTGTTGCCAAACATTCTCTTTATCGACAACATATTTACCCAGGGTAAATCCATCTAAATCTACAAGATTCAGAGTGAGGATTTTCCAAATGATAATCTTAATAGCAGAACTTGCTGACAATGTGGCCTTTGGAAAGTTGCATTCTCCCTCCCACAGCTTATTGTCAGTAACAAAGAACATAAGAATGAATGTCCTTCACAGTGATGATGTTGCTTATTCTGCTGCTGCTGCAGGGTAAAGTGCTGCAGCTAAGTCAGACAACTGCTGCAAGATGGGGACCATTGTCTTTCATAAAATTGCATTTGATGCAATAAAAAAAAAAAAACAACCAGTTTTCTTTTTATCATGTTCCTCAAACACTAAGAGCAGTAGGCACACCACCACAATCATCACTGAATTTAAATCCTCAGGAGTATGGCATGTAAAGTTAGAAGGTAGCAATTTTGTTTATGCTTAACTCAGAACTTTGTCTAGAATTAGTTAGTATAGAAAATATGGGGTTGGTTTGGGTTTTTAAAGGGTGCCTTAACAAACAATATCTAAGCTAAAAAGCAAAAAAAATTAAAAACAACAAACGTATTATTCACTTATTAGCCTTCCTGAAGAAAAATGAAGTTAAAATTTTAACTGTAATCTCAAGAGTAACTAAAAAATGATCACCTAATGTAGTTATAATTAATATATAACATATATAATACTTCAGTGTCACTCTTGTTATAATGCCCGCTGTTAAAAAAAAAAAAAGAGAATTCTGGTTTCTGGAAACTTGGTTCCCTCTCTAATGGGAGGTAAGGAGATGAATTTTACATTACACATTAGAAGAATAAAATTTCAGTACTACATAAGAAACATACCAAATAATTATATATCAATTAACCTTTGTCTTTTTACATACTGCCTAAAGACCTGTAGGGGCAGTCTGTTTCAGTACAGTTTTCTGGACAAACCAGATCACCAAAGAATGTAAAGCTTTTCACTTCCATTTTTGGCATATAGACGAGAAGTCGTATCTCATGAAGTCCAGTGGCTCAGTGAATAACTTTTTGAATTTGAAGAAGCAGCTTTTGGCTTTGCCACAAATAGCATATTCAAATAAGGCTGCTTCAAGATGAATTCATTTGTCAATGAAAACAGAAATATGCAAGTTGTGTATACATGAAAGACATCTACATATGGAAAAAACTGTACTTGTGATATAAAATGGTACTATTTACTAATGCAAGTTATTCATCTAATAAAAATGCCTACTTGCTATTCAATTTATTTTTCAGATTCAGGATGACTGGAAATATGTTGCCATGGTAATCGATCGTATTTTTCTATGGGTTTTCATCCTGGTATGTATTCTAGGAACAGCAGGATTGTTTTTACAACCTCTGATGGCTGGAGATGAAATGTAAAGATTAAATAGTATGTTGTGAAATCAAATAAAACTTTTGCAAACCAACTGCACCCCCACCCCAGCATGTGATGTCTCTTCTATGTGTAGTAGAATAAGGATCTCTCTTGGCCTCAACTTTGCTTGACCACGAAGGCTTTGTTAAAAATGTGGGAAAAAAAATAAAAAATTTGAACTTTTTGACAGCTAATCTCAAATTAAGATGAGCTATGCTTGACAGCTACTTTTTTGCAATATCTGAAAAGATGTAGGTAGTACATTAAACTTTATAGGAATGGTTTAAGAAGTAGTTGATAAAGAAGCTTAAAATTACATGAATATTCAGGAAGTCAAGACAAGTTGAATACCTTGGGCTACTAGATTTGTTTCCACAAGTTTGGTGCCAAGTCTCTTCATATCATAACAGGATCTTCTGGGAATAAGTTCATAGTGAGTTCAATGAATACCCTTACGAGGATGAAATGGTTTAGGAACCATACATACTAAATTGCTAGAATGCAGATATTGCCACCTGGTGTACAAACTGACTCAAACAGTGCGAGGAAAGGACCATGGGCAGATTTATTACAAAGGAAAACAAATATGTAAATAATAGATGATGGTAATGAAGCAGTCATAATGTAAACTCTGTGCATCCCCGTATTTCAATGTATGAGAAGACTGTCAGAAAAAACAAGCTACTCAAGCCTACTAATGTTGAAAACTGTGTACAAGTGACACACACTAAGATGCAGTCTGCAGGTTATGCAAAGGATCAAAATACTTTGAAAGGATAATTTGGATACAGAAGCATTCTGCTATAGCAAAGTGTTTTATGACGAGGGAAGGCAGGTAGATCCAAAACAGTTCTGTCAAGTATGCTAAAATTGCTTTTTAGGCACACATCTTATTTTCTTTTAATCAGTAACTGCAGATAATTTAAGAGCATGAATGAAAAAAAATGCAACAAAATACTGTAATGAGTAAATATTTTGTAAAAATATGAACTGTTCTCTCTGTACCGAACTGGAAACTTTTTGAAAATACAGTGTATCATGTGATGTAACATTTATGAAAATAAAGAGAATCAAGCTGTTGAAAATTGCGCACTTCTTCAATTTATTTTGACCAACTGACAAAAACCTGTATAAGAGAGCATTAGCTACAGTTCAACACGTTCAGAAACAAGTTACATAAGTAAAGGGCCGTGCTTTTGAGACCATTAGAATTATTTTGTTGCAGACACACCTGATAAGCTGAACACCCCAAGGATTCTAGTGTCAGCTATCTTATCTGTAGTTATCATGATCAGATTGTAGAAGTGACTAAAAGAAATCCATGCATTTGCAAAAACTGTGAGTTAATAGTATAAAGACTGGAACTCCATTGGCCAGTATGCTGCCAATCACCTTATGATACAATTGGGCAGTCTACAAACATCATTTAACAAGGGGAAAGAGATGAGGTAGGGAATTAGGAAAAAAAATATATAGCTAATCTATAGCTTTACTTACTTTGCTTTCTGTTCTGGTAAGAGTAAACTTCAGTAATTCAAACCAAAGGAGGACTATAAAAACAAATTTTGCATTTGAAGAAGAAAATATTTCTGCAACTGCCACACAGAAAAAGTCACGGATGCATTGTTTAATCTTAGTAATAGCGAGAAAGTTAAAATAATTATATTAATGGAATAATACTATATTAATTTCCTTCAGAAAGGCATTCCCCAAATTCCTTCTACCTGTGCTTCAAAACTTAATTCTGAGAAACACACAAAGGCAGGAAATTATTAACATGTTTGCAACTGACAAACTGTATCAAATTCTTCATCAAGAATAAAGATATCTGAATGTCCCCATCTATTAGAATACTTGTGCAAACTGGGCAACTCATTTAATTGCCTTTGCCTTCTTTTCCGTAGCTGATACAGAGATAGTGATATACATGAGTCCTGTGGGCATTTTAAGGCTTATTGTATTAAATGTTCATGTTAGTATGACAGAATTAACAAGGTTTTAAATTTACTGGCAAATTCCACTGAAAATTTATATAGGCAGAACTTAGCCAAATCGCTATTTTTACTTATATGTTGAATATACAGGAAATTTAACTGGTATTTTTATTATTATTTTAAATTTACTCTGTAGAAACTTTATACTTCCACAACACATTCAAAAGAACTGATTAAAATTCTCCTTTGTATACTATAAATTGAAATTAGCAACTCTACTGTGTAAATATCTGCGAATATTTGATACTCAACACATCAGTTTATATAGTAACTAAATAATTGGACTACAGTGATCCTAATTAAAAAAAATTTAAATCCTTCTATTTCCCTGTAGGCTTCAGTGTCTGATTTTCTGACTTATCATACATGCAAGTGCTTGAGAATGTCCTTTTAATACTGACCTGATTTGGAAGTAACTTAGTAGACTGGCAATAAGCAAATTGGCTTCTATGTGTCCTAGGAATGCCATGCTTTAATAGAAACTTAATTTTCTGGGTTTGGATATTTTTTTAACTCTTATCAGAAACATGTCTAGAAAGAACGTGCATGGAAATAGAGCTATTGCAAAACTTTTTAGAGCCATATTAGCAGGAGACAGATCAAAAAATATTTTATGCATTTGTACTGCCTATATGTGTAGGCACTATTATACTTGCCCATTTATGAATAACAGGAATAAATAACACAAGTGATCCAATTATTGAAACCAGAAGAAAACTCCATAAGAACATTCGATCAAGCACCTGAGCAATATATTTCCAGTCTTCAACAACCTAAGAAACAAAAAGAATAGGAGTTGTTCAGTTTGTTCGAGAACAGGTAAAAACCCTGCAGTTCTTAATCACTTCACAGTACACTTTTTTCCAATCAGGTCCATTTGGTAACAACCCCCTTCAGTAACTTTTTATAATTGTACTGTAAGCTAGAACAGGAACAACAAACTCCCCTCTATAAGCTATATAGACCAATAGTACTAGATTTTAGTACAGAAACTGGCCCTGACAAGCACTGAACATCATCAACTACAGAGAGATTAAATTGGTTACGCAATTTTCCAACATACTGCAGAATTTAGGATTCAGGTCACAGCCTCATCATAAAAATAATTCCCAGGCACTAGCTAGAAGCAAAAGTTAGCCAAACAAAAAACCCCAAACAAAAACAACCAACCAACCAAAATTCTATACACAACAACCAACAACCCAAACAAAACAAAAAACCCAAACAACCAACCCACCAAAAAACCCAACAAACACCACCAAAGGAAAAAATTCAAACAGTAGACAGCAGCTGTTGTGTTACACACAAGATCTGAAAGCTGTGTAGTTACTGCCGCACGAGGGAGAATACTCACAGTACTTTCAAGACTTCCTTTTTGATGGGATTATTCACATCTATAGGCAGTGTTACCAGTACAGCAGGAAATTGTGAGAGCAAACTAAACCCCTGCCAAGCAACTGACTGACTCAGACTGGAGCTATCCATGTTTCCCAAGCCTACTGCTTTCTAAGAGGTAAGGCTACAACAGCACTAGTTGGGTAGTTTTTCTTCACAACATTTTGCAATTAACGCTTGCATTCTTCAGAGCCCAAATAATAAGAGACAAATGAATGCCTAGTCGGCTGTATTTTCATTTCAGAGGTTTAGAGTCACAACAACATTATACTTGACAAAATACTTATCACCTCTCTTGTCACTCACTGTCAAATAAAGTTCAGTGAGAGAAAGAACACCAACACTTAATTTACAGGAAATTATATATTTCATAATTTGTGTATTTTATACAATGCAGGGTTATTAGATGCTGTTTTAACAGTACAGTAAATACATTCATTCAAAATCTGGGCTGGATCCCTTGTGATAATGTCAGATTGAGTCCTGAGAAGGTACACTAGAAGACTTAGCTTACACCTTGACTCGCATATGAGAGCATGCTCTCAGTAAACAGTAACTTCTGAAGACAGTCATTTCTGGGTAAATTGAAAGAATCTCAGGCCTTGCCATCAGGAACAGCTAGCAGAATCGTGAGACCACACAATAAACTTCCGTGTTTCTACACTAGCCTGAAAATGGCATTTATGTCTCAGCTGTTCCAACAGTGCTAGTTTAAAAAGCACAGAAAGAAAGGAGACTCATAATGCTCTTACCCAAATGGTGTAAATAACCATCAAGGATAGTTCAGAGTGCAAATGTACAGACTGAAAATAATAATAAAAAAAAAAAAAGCCTTGGACATCTTTGGCTATAATCTAGAGACAAATCATAATAAGGCAAGAAGACAACACTCAAGAAGTCACTTAGTCCATGTTCAATCTCAGCACAAAATGACCAGCATATGGCTACAGTTTGTATTCAAACTAATTTAAGTTAGGGAATTAAAAATTGGTTTTATTTTTAATTGAAAGCTGCAAAATAAGGCTTAGCAGTATTTATTCTGAAAACATAAGCCAAATGCACTTTTCAGATAGCCTTCAGGTACAACATCAAAACGAAAAATACCTACTTCTCTCATCATGAAAATAACATCCAGCTGCACTGTAGGGACCTTATGGCACATGCTCCTGTAACTGACAAGTATCTCTGCAAATGTGCAACCACATGAGCTTACTTCTAGAACAAAGCAAAAGACTTTAAAGAACCTAAGGAGTGTATTGTATCTGTGCAATATCTACACGAATTGCCAGTATCATACCATACTTGTACTTCTTTCCAGTGAACACAACTATACGGCTTTCAGTGAAGTACAAAAGCTGGAAATCCCATAGCACATATTAAATACACAACTGTAGAGTAAATCATTACTTCATTTTCTAATTTCCAGCTTTAGAAAATCAGTGTAATATGACTAATACACCCACCTCACGAACTTCATTCTCCTTCATAACATGCCTTGTAATATATCGGATAGAATCTAGAGCTGCTTCCAAGGTGTTCCTAGATGATTCTGATCCATTCATATTACCTGTTTCCTCCTTCTGAGCAAAGTATCTATCAACATGACTCCTCATGCAAAGCAGCTTGGGAAGTTTGTGAAGAAATATCTTGCGAACCCATGGTGCCATAGCATTGTGCGTAGATGAAGAACGATGATGAATATTGATAGCAAAGACAGTTATCACAATGGACAACGTCACAAATATCATAGTAAACACCAAGTACTCTCCTATAAGTGGGATAACTTTGGAAGATGATGGAATAATCTCTTCAATAACAAGAAGAAAAACAGTCAAAGATACCAGTACTGAAGTGCAAAGTGAAATCTTTTCACCTTCATTTGAAGGAAGATAGAAGACAAGGACAGTTAGAAATGAAAGCCCAATACAAGGAATAATGAGAAACAACGTGTAAAAAAGTGGCAAACGTCTAATTATAAATGAGTAAGTAACAAAAGGATACCAGCAGCATCCATCAGTCCTATTTCCTTTGCTCCCTGTTGCAGTCACTATTTCCCATTCTCCATTATCAAAAAAGTCTCTTTTGTCTACATAATAATCTTCAAGAATTATATCAACCTGTGAGCCATCATAAGTCCAGGAGCCAAACTTCATAGAGCAATTTTGGAGGTCAAAGGGGAAGAAGGTTACATCAATAGTACAAGAACTTTTGTAGTTTGCTGGTGGAGTCCAAGCAATGGTGCCATCATATTTTACCACAGTTTTTGTAGCTGTTCCCTCAAAACGTCCATCAGCACTGAAAGAAGAGAGACACATGCATGCAATTACAATGGGGGATGTGTGTGGTGTGAAGGGGTGTTATGTTTTGTTATTGTTATTTAAGCTGTTTCTCCCTTCTCCCCCTTCTTAGCCAAAATTGTGTATTACGTTCATAGTCAACTTTTTTTTAATCTGAATCTCACACAGGTAAACAGCTTTGGAAGAGCGAAGAATATTTTCAAGTAATGAAAAGATCTGTGCACCTTTCTGTGGTCCCAACAACGTATGCAAGGCATTGTAAAAATTCTGACCTTTAACAGCACGACCAAACTCTGGTGTTTCTATGGGCAATACAGCATAAATACTTTCCAATTTGGCCATATCAAAATTATTGAAGAAAAAAGGTCACAAAACATGTAAAATAGTACTTGTGTGCCACCTCCAAACTTGAATTTACAATTACTGCAACAGCCTCTTGTCCTGACTCAGTAAGTCAGGAAGTGTAAAAGCATTGTATATGCTGAGTTGAGCAGAAACTTTAATTCAAAAGCTATTGCTTCTCAGATCTGTTAATTCTCAAAAAAAGCCAACCCAGTTGAGTGTACTTCATTTTCAAGTCATGCTGAGTATGACTTACAACAGCATCAATTAGTTGCTTCCCTGCCATTGCTCTACACTATTAGTTTGTACTCAACACTGTGCAAGACTTTGTTTACTAATTAAAAAAAAAGTTTACAGGAAGAAGTGCAAATAAACTTTTCAAGGAGACCAGAAATTTCATACAGAAGCAGAGCAAAAGATTTAACCATTTAACATGGCAACAGAATCCATTTCGATTCACTGACAAATTCTTCTGCACATTCTCAGCTCTGCTGAATGTGCACACAATCTAGCCAATCAGCCTCCCAGAAGCAGCTTGGACAGTGAAGTTAGAAAGTAACTGTATTTTACTAAAAGATTAAAATCTTACTTGTCATACAACACGATATCTGGAATCCAAATAGAATCTGATGGGACACGTATAGACGTTATTCCAGCATAGTCTTCAGGATTCCACCTTAATTTTACATCTATCCATTCCTGTGGATTCAAGATGTAAAAATCATTACTGTGAAGTTGAATTAAGCAGGGCAAGACTGGATGAAAATAGATAAAGAGGTAATTAAAAAAAAAACCAAACATCAAACTGGCTTCTAAAATTTGCATACAACAGTGAATTATGCTGAAAAAAAATCTACTTACCTCATCCAATATTTATTTTATGTTGTAAAAGCCACTTGACAGTATTTCTGTACAGAACTTAAGACACTAAAATTCTGTATCAGAGCATGAATACATAATTCAGAGCTATTATAACATATAGACAATTAAATTAGAAAAAAGCTTGTTCTGAATGAGTATCAATGATTTTGAAAGCTGATCAGAAGCATTTTAAACATTTTAATCACAAAAAAAGCCATGTTTCAACTCTCTCAAGACAGTTGTTCCTATTTCTACCAGTAACACTAAAAATAGCACTATTAAAAGCATAGTAACACTTAGGCAATGTTACACTTGAACTAAAAGCTAAAGAGGAAAAAAAATAAGTCTCTAAGAATTCACAGTCACACAGAATTTTAAATACATATTCAAGTCAGTTCTTATTTTATTTGAATTATCAACTGCAACAAGTTCTGCAGAAACTATTAAGAGGGCTCAAAATGTTATCATCAACATATTGCCATCTCATACTTGTTGAGTTGTTTCAAAGTTTTCCTGAAAAGAAAAACTGCCTGATATTACAGTTACTGGAGAAGGGAATGAGAAGCAACAGGAAAAGAAAACAATAAAACAAACAACAACAACAACAGCACTAAACACAAAGGAAGTAGCCCAAACAAAAGTAATTTAGTAAGCTAGAAAGTATAATCAGGGTCTTCAAACATTCTTCAAAATTAAATCAAGAATGCTTTATGAGCAGCATTTCCCAAGTTAATAGTGGCCACTAAGTTAAGCACTGGACTTTGATTATTATAAAGCTTGCAGCTTTTTCCTGCCCATAAACAAATAGTCTTAAGAGGAAAAAGCAGCTCATTACAGCAAGCATATACAACTTTGAAACTGAGACTCTTCAGTGATGTTTATCCAATAATCTCAAATACCCCACAAAAGAAAGATTGTCAAACTATTATAGAAAAGACTACACAAACACATTTCTTAATATAGTTTGACACAGTAATTTCTTATTATAGTTTTCTATATTTCTTAATATAGTTTTTGAAAGAAATATAATTAGTTTTTGTTTATATGGTTTTATAGTTATATATGTTTTTATAGTTTTAATACAGTTTTTGAAAGAAAACTTATGTACTGAAGCAGTAACTTCTATAGTTGGATACACACATCTTCGTATATTAAGTGGCCAGGCAATGCCATATCAAATCTCCTTAATTAGGTAAATTATTTACTATTCTTTTATTTATTTATTTTTAATTTTATGACAGTTAATCCCTTAAAGCAATTCCAGGAATATTTTGTGGCGTGTATTTTTATTCTACATAGTATCTTTACAACTAATGTTTTTTTTGAATATACAATTAATTACAAAAGTTTCTTCCAACTTCTGACTGGCAGTTATGAAGCACCAGAATTTTTCATCAATATTTTACACATACCTGTTTCAACCAGACATTTGTTGTCATCAATTGATTTTTCTCATCCTATAAAAATAAAGCAGATTTAATGAAAAAACAATCTGTACAGTACCTTCATAGTTACTAACGGCTTTAGTCCACAGAGGTCTGTAATGTAAAATAAAAACCACACTTCTAAAAGCATTCCAGTCACTTTTAAGTATGTTTATATGAGAACTTCTTAAGATATGCAATTATGACTTTTGATTCTTTAACTGTTAAAAGTGGTATTTTTCCCCTTCTGGTTGATTTCTTTTACATCACAGGTAATGCCAAGAGATAATCTGCATCACTATGGAAGTGATTTGAAGGCTTAGAGGGTTTTTTGCTGCTGAAGGTAGAAAAGAGCAGTATTTGCAAGTGTTCCTGAATTTTACAGAAATTAGATTGATAATGTTTAAAAGTACGTTATTTTACCATTGAATAAATAAATTAAAACACAGTTCCCTAGGTTGAAGAATTTAACTCATTTTTTCTGTGCTGAAAACTCCTTTAAACACAAGAGCCATTTGCCTTTTCAGCCTCATTACAATTACTTCTTCATGCCCCCATCTACAGGCATTTTTTATTACACTGATAATAATTTTAGAGGTCTAATCTATTGTGTTTAAGCTAAAATATGCACAATTATTTCATATGACATGTTCCAGAATTTTAAGAATGAAGGGGGGAAAAAAAGAAATAGATTTACTATACATACCACGTCTACTAGCTGAGAGATTGCAAGACCAAACTTTATTTTTATTGTGTCATTCAAGCGTTCCACTGGACGAACCCATCTTTGATAGTCTTCAAATAAATGTTTAAACAAACGATCTTCACTTTTAGCAATAAAAGAAGGTTCAGATACACCTGTGTAAAAATAGTAATGTATTAACATTGACTTAAATGGACTGTGTAGATCCGCACTCCTGTGCCCAAGACTACAGCTATTTTTATGCAGAATTAAATTTCTCATTTTATCCTCTTTTCTCTGGAAGCATGGCCAAGGCCTTGGAAGAAGAATAAAATTACCTGGTTTTATTAGCATATCCACTCCACTATGGCACTTTTAAAAACTATTACTCAAAAACATTAAGATAATTCTAGTCATAATAAAGCCAAAATGCATTTATTTACCTGGTGCCAAGCAATTATGGAAATCCTCTAAACGGAAAGCTTATCTATGAGAGACTGAAGTTCTGTCATTCTAAAACAAGGTGGTACTTTTTAAAAAAATACATCCCTACTATACAGGTTTTAAGTATATTGCATAACTTCCACTTCAGTTTGAAACATCAGTCTCTTCATGTTTCATACATTATTTCTTCTAATGTTTGGTCACATGTATAAACTTTGCAGTACTTGTAGAGTGCCTTTTCCCCCCCCACACTGTTCTGTATCTTAAACACATGTGCCAATCTATTTACCAGTCTATCCTCTATCTGCTCTGATGTTCTTCTGACTGGAAGGCACCTTTCAAGTTAAGTAATATTATACATTCAGTTACTTCTTTTTCATAGTTCTCAAGGAGTCATTTCAATGCCTGGGGACTCATTGATGACCCGGAACAGCCAAAAATCTTTGTACAGCTTACAAAGAAGTGGAAACTAAGTATCTTCTTTCATCTCCTGAGAGAAAGGAATACATGGCAGAGCTTTGGGGAAAAAAAGAAAAAAAGAAGTACTGTAGATGCAGAAACTGCAGGCAGAGAGCAGCCTAGACTTCAGGAGAGATATGTAAGCTGTCCTAAAGTATCTCATCAAGAAACTGCTGTCCTTTATCTTTAGGAATCCACAAAAAAAATTTTCGTTTTTTACCAATGTGGTCTCACTGAAGTTTATCAGTAGAAACCCTGGTACCAAAAAAAAAAAGCAAAGTTCAAGTTTAAATAACAAGAGAAGGACAATCTTAGGGAAGATAAGGAGAGGGGGGAGGAAATAAGGCAAGATCAGTGTCTAGCTAAGTAACTTGAGTAAGAACAGCTTCCAAAGGCAGTGTGAAAGACCTGAAGAAGGCCACCGCCTCAAGCAGCAGCACAAGCCACACATATCACCTTGAAAGGGAATGGCTCCAAAAGGGTCTCCAATTCCCACACAGAAGTCAGAGGAACCACTACAAGACATGAACATATGGGCAAGTCACAGATTTTTACTGCTCACTGATGAGATTTAAACTGACTGAAACTGCTGCCAAAAAAAGTCCCAACAGTTATAGTCAGTTTAAGGGACAGAGTAAACGTTCACAACCACCACTTAATGCAGATTTAAAATATTAAACCATTACGTAAGTGTATGGCATGACCTCTCTAGCAATGATGTGCTCACTAACAGCTTCCATCTAAAAAAAGATATATTAGAAACAGAAAAGCACCAGAGAATGGCATAAACGGATTAAAACCAGAGACAGCCATCCATACAAGGAGAGATTTAAAAGATTAACATTATTTTGTTTGGAAAGGAGGCGAAATTACTGAACATAACAGAAGTAGATAAAGCAATGAATGACACATGCAGAAAAAACACTGATGGTATTTAACCTCTCTCATAAAAGAAGGCAAAGGAAACAAAAGCATCAATTAAAGGCAGTATTAAAAATCTCTATTTTAAGTTCACTACCATAAACATTCAGTGAGTCAGAGATTATGAGACATTTAGGAGGACTAAAATTTTAGAATTGCCTGGGATTACTAAATTGTCAGTTATGCCAGCTAGCATCATACTTGCATAGGGTATCAGCTCTTATTTCAACACAACTTGCAACCCTACATCAGAATTTGATCAACGGCTTGACAGCTTGCATTTGTTCCAGAGACTTGGCTAATGCCATTTTAAACCATTAATTTAGGCGGCCCTAAGCTAGTTCTACGTGACTGCAACCACTGCAGCCTAGACAACAAAGACAGGTAACATAAGTTTTCAAGTTCCCTCCCATTCATTAAAGTGCTTTTGTAGCAGCAGCGGCTTTCTGCTGCGCTGCAAAAGGCTGCAGTTACAGCTCCTTTGGACAGAACACCTGCAGAGCCCAGCCACAAGGGTATTCCCTCCCTCCTGCACTGCAGGCTTGGGGCAGTCCAGTAGAACTATCATTGTGAATACTAACTGGATTTTCTCTGAAATTTTATAGTAGGAGCAAAAGCAGAATGTAGCTTAAGGAACAGGATCAGCAAAGTGGGAGCAGCAGGACTCCTTTTCCCTCCAAATCTTATCATACACTAACATGCTGCCGAATGCTTCTTGTTGTAGGTCAAATCAGCATTTGGGTTTTAAGACTGTTCACCCTTCTGTTTCAAAATACAGCATATTTCATCCATTTGCAAACACCTAGCAATCTATTGCTCTTCGAGATGTATTATTTGTACACACTCTACAACTTAACACCTTTCCCTTTCAAGACCCTTGGCATGTGGGTTGTGGAACAGCACAGAACTGACGGGCAACTCACACAGTACCTGAGTATACCTCGGGTGCATACACAAACACACACAGGACATAACTGCTGCCAAAAGGGATCCAGCAACACAACGGTAAACACGCACAAGCTATCTTCACAGTTATTAGGTTAAAATGTATTTATTTTTATTGCTACCTTAGCTTCCGTGTACCCTCACTAGCCAAGGAATTATTCTTATCTGTAGCTATACATAGATTCCCCAAGTCCTGGTTTTTACAGACATCTAAAAGAGTGCTTCCTGAAGACACAACTTAATTTCTCTATTTCTGTATCCCTATTTCCTTAATTATAAATGGTTTTGTGTAT
Organism: Mesitornis unicolor; assembly: GCF_000695765.1. Taxonomy (NCBI): domain Eukaryota; kingdom Metazoa; phylum Chordata; class Aves; order Mesitornithiformes; family Mesitornithidae; genus Mesitornis; species Mesitornis unicolor. The sequence continues at coordinate 5,929 of NW_010180199.1, read as the reverse complement.
ATTCCAGCCTAATGCTTCATAAATACTCCATTTTTGTATTAGCATTAATTACATTTCCCTGTTACAGTTACAACTCTTAACTGAATTTTTGATACAATTTGAGAATGACTATGCAGCTGGGTATTCTCTCTCCACTAATTGACCTTGAAGCAACACAGAGGCAAAGTTGCACTTTCACCATTTCTGTGTTCCTGTAAGATGACCTCCTGTACAGCAATACAGCATCTGCAGGGTACACGCTGTTTCCAGATTAAGCTGCTCTTAAAACACAGCACCTTCTCTGCTATGCTAAATGGGAACATGTTCCTTTACCACTTTTATATACTTACAGATTATTTTTTTCAACCACTTTATGGTCAGACCTACAGTATACTGACTGATTTATTAAGATGATCATATTTACTGGTAATATAGTTCAACTAATTTTTTCTCCTATCACAGCAATATCCACACTTATCGATATTTCTAGTTTATTCTGTTTATTAAGAAGTTGGGGCATACTGGTCTGTGAAAGGCACCTTACTCAAAGAAGAACTCCATGAGGAGGCTGAAGATGGTAATAATATATTAATTAGCAAAAATGAAATAAACAACCACCCCCACCTTCCCATATTCTGTTTAATAGGATCACACAGCTCCTTTGTTACACAGATTGCACATGTTTAACTTCTCTTTTCCATGTGTTTGTACACTTTTAAGATTATAATAAAGGGTGTAATTCTTTCTTACTTATTGGTGTTAACATCAATTTAAAAACAAGTGAAGAAGTGGTGGCAAGTAGAAAAAAAAGGTACAGAAGAGAGGAAATTAGGTAAAATACAGTTAGTGGCTTAAGGCAGCAGACTAGTGATGCTGGAAAAAAGCAGAAAGAGGTTAAAACCTACAGCTAGCAAGATCAGCAAACAACCAGCATGGTGTGCAAGTCTCATACTAAATCAGATGGTACGAGATCATGGAAGGACTCACCCCTGACACTACCTGACTGTGCTAAAAAAACTTAGATGATTTGTAGCCTTTGAAGAGAAATTCTCAGCATGTCTGTATTTGTGTGGCTTTATTTTTGTTGAGGTTAGGTAACTTCTGCAGTCTAAACCAAAGGTAGGCTCTCTATATTGTTCAGTGCACGTAAATCCCAGTGACAATGTTTATTTTATAATTTACACCTGAAACTCTTCTCTGCTCATTCCCTCTCGGTGTGATTCCACGTTCAGCAAAAAACCCCTCTAAATCACACTAAAAATGCTGGATGGCCGAAATTTGAATTCTGCCAAAAATGAGACAAATAATTATGCACAAAGCAGACTAATGATCCATTTTTTAAAAACTTATTAGTTGGAGCACGCTTTTGACAAAAAGGTTACATAGAAATTCTAACTAAACACTTGACTACAGGCATGACTGTATTTAAAAATTCAGTCCTAAACTTTTAGCAAACTTATTTTATTAAAGCACTTTGGAAGAGCTATTTAGAGGAGGAAGCAGTACATGGGTCTCAGCTTCATGAATAGCATGACAAAACATGTACATGCCTATTCCTTTTGTTAACATCAAGTCAAAATTTCACTAGTGCTGCTAATGGCAGACTTTTTAAATGCTTCAGAGAAATTACAAAAATGTTCTTTTGTAAAATCATGTATTTTTACGTTGTTTCTTACTGTACCATTATTATGGTAATTATTATTATTTCTTAGCATCTTAATATGATTTAGCAGCAGTATTCTTTTTATAAGAATTACCAGTGAAATACTTAGTGTTACAGCTATACCTCATTGTTTGTTTTTAAAAGAGAGAGGATCACAGTTTGTGTTTCTGCAAAGAATAAACTTTATTTGACCTTTATATTCCTTTCCATTTCTTTATCTAAAGTGACTAAGAATCACATTGGGATTGCAAATGTAACACTAGTCCTTGTACCTTAAACAAGGTAGTTCAAAGCATTTTCTAATTTATATAGTTCAGTGTTAATGATTTCAAGTTTTCTTCAGATCGCTACTTGGTGCCTTTTCAAAAGAGGTCCACAGGAGAAGGGAAAGGGTCCCTTTTTAGAAGCCTAACTTTAAGATGTCAATTCAGATGCAATATATACAATGTAAAAGAAGACTACCAAGGACAACATACATGGCAGAGTATCCAGACTTCATAGTTAATGTTAGATTCTTGAATGGTGTGCTATCTTCACATGCAGACTGTGATCCACAAATTTAACTAATACAAACTCGTATGCAACTAATAGTTTGCCTACAAACCAGAAAGGTAAATGAATATATACAGTACACTTGCCTTCAGTACACTAGTACACTTGTTAAGATGATCCTGAGATTTTTTTTAAATAATAATGAAGTTTACATACTTTATAACAAAGAAAGCACTTTCAAGTCTAGAAGCATAATGTCAACTGTTCAAATCTTACTCTAAGAATTGTTCAGTGGTCATTCTCAGAGGAAAAAAACAAAGTTTTCCATCTTCCCTACGAACTAACTTATTCTACAATAAGCATCAGTGCTTTTCCTCCTTTAAGCTTACAATTTTTCCCCAAACAAATCTAGTCACATCACAATATTCTGGTAGCTGGTGACAATTCTAACTGCAAGTCATATTAACTACAATAATATATTAACTACACAGATCTCTGTCTAAGCTTCCCTTTACATTTTAAAGAATCTCCCACCACTACTTCATTAAGCAGAAAAGATACATAATATATTAAATGAAGTGTAACATGGAAGGATGACTGTCAAGGATTTTCAATTGCGATGTTGCTTAGCACTTACCAATATGAACAGAGGTACAAGAGCTGCACAGAGAAAGCAGGGAAGTGTTTATTACATTCAACCCAAATTTAAAAGATTAAAGTTTCCAGCTTGATAATTGGCACATAGAATAATAGCATCAGGGGATCATTACTGTCCAAGTTAATGAATTCATTTACAAGTTTGATTAATAACAGCATAATACACTGTGATGCAGTTTGTAACAAATCAAGAAATAGATACAGTTCACTATGGATTGATGGTCAGTCTTTAGATTAAGAGCTAACTGGAGCACAAACCATCCCTTTCTGAATACCTGTGCTATGGATCCTATCGGAAATACATACAATATGCTTCTGAACTCTTACAGCAAAGCCACCGTCAGCAGTACTCTCCTGATTAACAGCCACCTACAGTGCTAATATTACAGGTCTGTGGCATGGCACAGCACTTCCTTTTAAGTTCACTAACGTTTTCTGGTCAGTTTTCAGCAGACAGAACTGTGATCAGTCTCCTTGCCCTAAGGCACATGAAAAGGCTGCCTCAGGGGAAAAATTCTGGTCACTCTGAAGCCAAGGGCCTTTTTCTGTAACAGATTCGGGATTCTGTCATCTCTCTTCATACCACTTTTCACTATTGCATCATTTTCACTGTTAGTAAGGACTGAAGCTGGACTGTGAAGACAGCACCGAGGAATGCTGAATGCAAGCAGCAAAAAGTGCATACACAATTGCAGATGGTGCAAGGAGTAAGAGGAAAAACAAGTACATAGAATCTTAAAAGTAGAACCTAGATTCAGAGGATATGCAGCATGGAAATAAACACAAATCCACAATGTGTGTAAAAAAGACCTTGATGCACATAAGGCACAGGCCTCGGGCTTCTCACAAGTTGCCAGCACAGCCCTGGAGGCTGCAGAAGTTGTCCAGCAGCATTATCTTCTGCCAGAGCAGCATTTTGCTCATGGAGCTCGATTCCAGTCTCAAATACACTGGGACACGCATTCCTACAGCTCATAGAAATCAGATCCTCAGCTCAACACCAGATGCAGAACAGGAGATTTCAGAACATACAGTATTACACAAAAATCAGATTTTACCATTCTGTATAGTGGGAAACTATGCAAGTACTTCCTTCCACAGTTCCTTCTACAAACTAACACAGACATTTGTCCACAAATCAATGCTCATGTTTCTCTTCCTAAGGATCTCTAAAGAAAGCACTAAATATTTTAAGAGAAAAGTCACAAGAAACCCATACAAGCAGTAGGGTCTGCAGCTTCCTGTTGGGCAGGGAGAAGGATTTGATCTGCTAAACTGTGTGGAAAACGTTTGGGAGTACGAACTCGCACAGGAACACTATCACAGGTCTACAGCATGGCACAGCAGCGCTATAGATCGTTGTTGATTTAATTTGTGCACGCATTGAAGCCTCACCTGTTGGTTTAAGATTCAAAACACGGAACAAAACTTATAGTTAAGATTGTATTTTAAATCAAAATGTATTTTGACTTGTCAAATCAGTTATCCAGGACAAAGGGTTAGTTCAGCTCTGGACTACTAACTAAATGAAATGCCAAATTCATTTTCAAGCACTCTTAAAGTGTCATGAAAACAAAGTCACATCTATAATTCACTTATACTCATTAAAATGATTACTGTACCACATGCAAAGCAATACCCCTAAAATAGCTTTAACTGTATGTACATGATACTCTGATTTAAATTATTGTGTTTACCCTATATTTTAATAATAGGTAGCTATGTTTTTCATCTTTTTAATAGAAAATTTAATTTCATTTTGAGCAAACTAATTGTGAAATGGAAGTTTTATCCTCACTATATATGATCAGATCTCAACAAAGTAAAAACTGTTGGCTTGTGCCAAAAGGCAAAATTTGGCTTAATCTGCCTGCAAGTAATTCCATACAGTCATATCTACCATACAATGTAACATAATAATTTCACATAGTAACATCTCCCATGATGAAAAACACCACTTTTCCCAATACTGAGACCAAGAATAATCTTTTAAATCACATTTATCAATAAGACTGAGGGTTTGTATCTTGAAATAAAACTGAGACATCAATACCATTTACTTTCCTTAAACCACATTTATTAGCCCAAAATTGAAAAAGTGGTCCTATTTAAAAAGCAAATTTTACTTCTCATTAATAAATTTCATTTTCCTTTCCGCCAGTAAATACTGCAGTGATGACTTCAAGATGTTTTGCAAAACACTTAGCAATGTACCCATAAATTATACAAAATCAGTGTTTTGAAGTAACTATTTCTAAATAATTCTTTTAAAGAGCACTGATTCTGCTCCTTTAATCTTTATATAATTTTATAAACACTTTAGCTTCACATGCTATTTTACATCGTTTGACTCTGCAAGTTACATTCTGACTGAATTATGAGACTGACTTTAAGTCAAACTAAAGAGAACTTTGCTATAAATTTTTAAGGGGGGCATTTTTATGTGCAGCCAGATCCATATGTGATACTGCAATTATTAAAATATATTCTACAAATTTACCTCCGTAACGGCTGCAAATGTGAAGAGCACACACCACAAATCTACACTTGTGCTTCATCTGAGTAAGTGAATAGAGCAAAAACTATGACACTTCAGATCTTCAAAGCGTTATATATTAATGTAAAAAGCATAACGGATACGTAATGAAATGTGTGGTGAACACTGACGTGGACCTGGAAAGCCGCAGTTTGGCAAAGGCATTTTTTCCCTTTTCTGTGGAAGTGGAAGCTCTGGTGAGCCCGTTGGACCACAGGCTCTGTAGGTCACGTTCATCTAAAAAAACCTAGTCCAAATCCTGCAATCCCTACCTCCTCAGAGGCCGCCAGAACCCCGCTTCACCTTAAATCAGCCTTATTTTTGCCTGGTCTTGGCAAAAGTTAATAGAGTGGAAAACGAAGTGCGGTGTGTGGCCGCCTCACCCCCGGGTGCCTTTTCCCTCTCACGAAAAGCCCGCCTTTTTTTTTTCCCCCACAGGGAACGCGCTCTCCTCCTGCCCGCGCTCCTGCTCCTGCCCCTCCCCGCTGCCCGCCGGAGCCGGGCTGCAGACGGAGGACCGAAAAGCCCGGGGAGGCACTAGCGGCCCGGCAGATCCGTCAGCTCCGATACAACCTCCCTCTACCTTGCTGAAGCGCCTGCCT
>NW_010180198.1:2282-8120 GCF_000695765.1 Mesitornis unicolor | reverse complement strand
CTGGGGACACAGTGGACACCTGCAGGGGACACAGCCAGCACTGGGCCAGGCCAGTCCCCTGGCACTGCCGGAGCTGCCCGACTGCGCCTCAAGGACGTCGCCAGCAGAAGAGCACAGAAAACTTCAAAGCATCCTGCAGTAACTCAAGAGAAAAAAAGGGTTTTCATCTTCTGGTGTCTTCTTCTGGCGTGGTGACAGCTGCGGGCGCTGCTCCTCAGGCACGGGTGACACGTTTCACGGATGAAGCTGCATTTCCTTAACTGCATTTCTGCATCGGAAGCATCTGCCAAAATTCCAGCCGTCAGGCCACGTCCCAGAGGCAGGGTTTTTGCAAGAAGATGAAGGTTTTGCAGTTCATCATCTGGGCGCTTTCCAGGGCACAGCTGGAGGCCTGGCGATGTCTGGGCGGCCCCGCTGGCCCCCTGCCTGCCTGCAGCCCAGGGCTCCGGTGACCCGTGGGCAGCCCTGCCTGCAGCCCTGCCTGCACCACTGTGCCAGGAGCTGCGCCAGCGCGTCCGTGGGCCCGAAAACTGAATAACCGAGGGGTCTGCGGGGTGGCTGTTCACTGCGGGGGGGGCCAGAGCGGCTCTGCTCATCTCCCTCCTCGTGTCTTTCTCCTTTTAGTTCCTTTTCACCACGTTTTTTTCCTGCCTGTCATCGCTTGTGGTTATTTTTCCCCCTTATCGCTGGATGCAAGCTTACCTTCCTCTTTCACTGCCAGCCGCGTGCTTCAGAGCCCTCCTCTGTTTCATTCACTTCTCTGTACTGTGTCCAGGGGCTGTTTTTAAATTATTTTAACCTGGAAACTTGTTTTAAAAAGCTGTGGGTCATCTGAAGAGGCAGCTCCGTTTAAACTCCTTGTTGTTCAGCGATCAGCAAGAAGGCTGAAACACGCAGTAACCTGCAGCTGTGCGGATATGGGCTGGCACGGAACCCCTGCAGCACACTAACTTGTATTAATAGCTCACCTGTACCTCGATTGGCTCTTAACTTCATGGTTTTTTTACTGAAAACGTTGCAGGATCAGTTCCTGGCAATGAGGACAGACTCCTCTTCGCAGAGACTGAAAGGATCAGAGCCACTTTGTTCCCCGAGCTGACACACGAGACAGGAGATGACGGTAGGCAAAGTGACCCCCCTGCTCCTTTTTAGCTCCTGAACGTAAGAGCGGGCGGCTGGATGGTGACAGGGTTGAAAGGCCTATTTTTTTTCCAATGTATTGAGGTTTCGGGGGTTTTTTAATAGGCACTGGGTGGTGGGTACAGGGAGAGGTTGATGTCGTTAATAAACGAGAGAGCTTAGCGGAGCTCGTGTGGGAAGCTCCCTGGGACTGTCACTGCTGTAGTTCTCTCTGCGAGCGTGTGCGGTGGGCGTGGGCGTTCTCATAACGAAGCTTTTCTGTGATTAGTCGGGTAATGAGAGACTCGGCAGCCACATCAGGGAGATGTCAGGAGGGGAAATGAGGTGAAACCGAGGGGTGCCCAACCCGGGTCGCCCAATCCCGCGGTGCCTTCGACTGACGAGGTTTGGGTTTTCAAACGCAGCTTTCTGTCCCGTTTCTCCCAGGATGGCTGCACAGAGACTGACTTGAGCACCGGCAAGGGGGAAGACTCCAGAGCACACAGAGCAGAGCCACAACCACCTCGCCTGCAGCCCCGCTCCTCCGGATCCCTCTGCTCCTCGCAGCGCGGGGGTGAGTCCATCCGGGCTCCTCTTCGGTTTCTGGGCGAGGAGCTCGGATGTGCATCCTCAGATGGCACCGCCACCTTAAACAGCCAACAGCGATGGGTTTGTGCTGATGAGGGCTAATTTATGCAGCTGTCGGGTGGACCAGTGGTGCCTGATTTGGCATTTGCCCTCCCTGGATCCATCCTGATGTTGGCACATCCCACTCGGTCGGGGAAGGAGATGGATCTCAGTGCCGGAGCCGCAAACTGGCCCTGCCCAAGCCGTGGCAAGGGACCAGGGTGGCGTTTTGGGTGTGTCGTGGGTTTTTTGATCCAGATATTTGGGATTTTTAGGGCTGGACTCAGGGATTTTAGTGTATGAAGGTGATCTGAGGGATCTTGAGCGCTGAGGGCAATGGGCAGCTCGTCCCAGCCTCTGCCCTGCGTGCTCCGATGAAGCTGAAACACTGCGTTACGAAGGAAACTGCCAAAAAGATGAAGTTTTTCAAGAGGAGTTGGGTTTCTTGGGATTTTGCCGCCTTCGCTGAGGCGAGTCCAATCAGGGAGTGATACAAATCGTCATTCAGATGCAAAGTGCCTCCTACAAATCACCGAATATAGCCTTTCAGTGCATCAAACCCTCGTGATTTCTCCGCTGCGCAGAGCTTTCCGAGCACGGCAGGCAGCGTTGTCTGTCCTGCTGGGAAAATCCTCCCCTGTTTTTCCAGAGCTTCCATTGCAGACCTTGCAGAGTCATCTGCGTGCAGGGGTTTAGGCAGATTTTGATACAAATACTGATTTTTCTGCCTCTCAGGGGATGTGTTTTGGGGACAGACCGTGGGTGTTTGGTTAAAAAGTACCCTGTGTTTTGGAGAGCTGGGGGAAGGTCATGGCGATGAGTTAATCGTAGAGATAAAGGGTGTCTTTTGGGAGTGAAACTTTCTCCACGTGTGATCCGATGCTGTTGGAGGTGTCTGGGCTCCTCATCCCTGCCGGGAATGATTTCAGAAGCCGAATTGATCCCCGGGTGGAGGAGCTTCACCCAGCGTGTTGCTAACACCCACAGCAGACAGGAGGAGGCTCCCTCCGCCCGCTGCGCCTCTGCACGCTGGAATGGGCTTTCCCCTTGTTTCCAGGAGTTTGCAGCCTTCCTCAGCCAAAGTCGTGCTTCCAGCAGCGAGAAATCCCTTCAAACACACCATAAAAAGAATAAAATTCCCTCAGTATCATGATGTGAGCGCCTAAAATGTGCAGGAGCTTGCACATTTTGGTGAGGGCTTTTCATGCTGTGCCCTCAGCAGGAGCGGTGCCACCGCCTGCTCACCAAAGGGACGATGGTGCTCGTGTTTGTGGGGACAGCAGGGTTCTTGCCAGCAGCTTGGACCGCTTCAAGAGCAATAAATGTGTTTGAAATGCTGTGAGGATGGCAAAAATATATATATATTAACTGTTCAATCAGCTCCCTGTCCAGCCCTTTGCTGGCGTTACGGATCTTACTGAGAGGTTTTGGGGTTGTACTTGGTGGGGAGTGGGGGCAGGCAGCTGTAGCAAGGAACTGAGATTAGGCTTTTTGGGCCACGTTTTTTAACAGACAGGGTGGGCAGGTTGTGCTTGGTCCATGGCTTTATGGTCTGTCCCGTCTCGTGGCCCTTTCTGATGCGACATGGGGCTTTCAGCACCCATCTCACTACCACCTGGGGTTGGTTTTCCTCCCCGCAGCCATGGATTTCCCCCAGCACAGCCAGCAGGTCCTGGAGCAGCTGAACCAGCAGCGGCAGCTGGGTCTGCTGTGCGACTGCACCTTCGTGGTGGACGGCATCGACTTCAAGGCCCACAAAGCCGTGCTGGCGGCCTGCAGCGAGTACTTCAGGATGCTTTTCGTCGACCAGAAGGACGTGGTGCACCTCAACATCAGCAATGCAGCAGGTAGGGACAGTTACTGGTGTCCTTCTGAGCCACTTGAAAGCAGCGGTTTGGCGTTTGGGGTTTGAGGGAGGCTCTTCAGCCTCTTATTTTGTGCATTTTGGGCTTTCCAAGATCGCACGGCCGCGAGGCGAGAGCTTATTTCTGGTTGTGTCGCCTCCCTTGCAGGCTTGGGCCAGGTGCTGGAGTTCATGTACACAGCTAAGCTGAGCCTGAGCCCCGACAACGTGGAGGACGTGCTGGCCGTGGCGGGTTTCCTCCAGATGCAGGAGATCGTCAGCGCTTGCAACGCTCTCAAATCCCTCGCAGCGCCTGGAGAAGGCCCCGCTGAGAGCCAGCAGCCCCCCGCTGACACCGGTACGTAGCCTCCTCGCTTTCCTGCATCCGAGGAGGCTGGAAGTCACCCTATGCTCTCATCACCATCCAAACCCACAGCCTGGGGGCATCTCCTGGTGTGTGAGGGTGTCAGGATGGGGTTTGATCCCCTGGAGCATCACCAGCAGTTCAGGAACTGATGCTTCTCGAATCTTTATGGGATTTGGGAATCCCAGCAGCTGTTGGGGTGCCTCTGCGCAGGCAGCAAAACCTGGAGCGCTTTGCCTCTTCCCTGCAGGGGCAGACAAGGCAACTGCCGAGGAGAAGAGTTCGACTGCAGAGGCTCTGGGTGATCTTGACAACATAAAACCAGTTCCTCCCAAGCCGGAGGGGAAGGAAGAGGCGCCTGTGGCCGCAGCAGCACAGCCCGAGGCGCAGACAGAGGAGCTGGGTGGCCAAGAAGGTGAGCCACCAAGAGATGACACCCAAAATCTCTCTGTCCCCCTGCCTGATGTCGCCTTGAGCGTGCTCAAGACCCTCTGTTGCTTGCAGGGGTGGATGTTGCCATCCAGGAGGGCCCCAGTGCCGAATTTCCCAGCCACGCGCAGCCGACGGAGAGCGTGGTCAGCAGCAGCAGCCCCGCAGCAAAGGGTGACGTCTCTCCAGGCGCCGAAACGGGAGGTGTGTTCGTGAGTGAGAGCGGTGGTGGGGATTTTGTTGTCTGGGCAATGGTTGAGCCCTTGTTTTCCACGCAGTTAGTTTTGTTAGCGTGGGTTTTGCTGTGGAGTCGCTGTCTCCTGCGCGTTGCAGAGCCCACAGGAGCGGTTTTCCACAAGGCAGAGCTGGGGGAGGCTGGGAAATGCTCCTCTGTGCACGCAGGCTTTAGGAGTTTAGGCCCAATGTCCTGGCAGTCCGAACTGACTCCAGGCAGAGGTCTGGGCCCCTGTGAGTGAAGTAGCAGGACTTCCCTGAGTACAGTCGGGCAGGTCTAATCCCCATCGCCTTAAACCCGGGCTTAAAATTAAGAATTACAGGTGGGCTTTGTGTCCCCGCTGCTGCTCCCGATCCCTAGCGTCCTTGTTGTCTAAATGCCAGCAGAGACGGAGCTGGAAGGGAAGGAGGAAGAGGGGGAGATGACGGCAGAGGATGAAGAGAAGCCTAAAATCCCCGAGGAGGAGCAGCCCCGCTTGGAAAACGGCGAAAACGCCGAGGATAACGAATCGGGAAGCACTGACTCCGGGCAGGAGAACGCGGGTGAGACCCGTCTGCTGCGCTCGGGTACCTACAGCGACCGGACCGAGTCCAAGGCCTACGGCTCCGTCACGCACAAGTGCGAGGTGAGGCCGGCGCGGCCCCCGGGGGGCAGTCCCTGGGGGGGCACCGAGCATCACCGCCTGCGCCTGCCTCTGCCGTCCCTAGGACTGTGGGAAGGAGTTCACCCACACCGGCAACTTCAAGCGGCACATCCGCATCCACACCGGCGAGAAGCCCTTCTCCTGCAGGGAGTGCAACAAAGCCTTCTCCGACCCGGCGGCGTGCAAAGCCCACGAGAAGACACACAGGTATGGCAGCGCCCGGGGGGTGGAGGAAGGATCGCGAGGATGAGGAGGGTGTAAAGGTGTGAGCAGGAGGCTGCTCTGCCTCTCACACTGGTCCGGAGGGATTGGAGACTCCCAGCAGCTCACGTGGGTGGTGCTGGCTCTGGAAAGATGCTGGTAGTGCCTACAAAATGCAGCTTTTGCTACAAAATCCTTCAGTGTTTTGGGGTGATCCAGGAGGAGGGTTATCTTCTGCCCTGTGCTTGCCTTTTGCGTTGCTTCAAAACGCCCTGTGGGATCTGTACGGGTCTAACGGGCAGTGGAGCTCAGCCTGGGGTGATGGAGCTCAGCACTGTCGTGATGGCCCCGTCTCCTCCGCAGCCCCTTGAAGCCCT
>NW_010180198.1:0-2202 GCF_000695765.1 Mesitornis unicolor | reverse complement strand
GCTGCGACGACTGCGGCAAGCTCTTCACCACCTCCGGCAACCTCAAACGGCACCAGCTGGTCCACAGCGGGGAGAAACCGTACCAGTGCGACTACTGTGGGCGCTCCTTCTCCGACCCCACCTCCAAAATGCGGCACTTGGAGACCCACGACACCAACAAGGAGCATAAATGTCCCCACTGTGACAAGAAGTTCAACCAGGTGAGTTGAGGGGGGATGGGAAGCCGGACCTCAGGTGGCTGGGAGGTGGGGGTGATGTGGAGGACTCCCTGCATCCCTCTGTCTGTCCCCAGGTGGGGAATTTGAAGGCTCACCTGAAGATTCACATCGCGGACGGGCCCCTCAAGTGTCGGGAGTGCGGCAAACAGTTCACCACTTCAGGTAGCATTGATGGGTGGGTTGTGAGGTGCGAGTGATGGAGCTTTGGTCCATGGAGGGGATGGGGACTGCTCCAGGTGAGGAATCGGAGCCGGAAGGAGCCCTTCAGCCAGATTTTGGGGATGGCAGTGGCTCCTCCCACCTCCCTCGATGGCTGCAGAGCCAGAGGGGCCGGATCAGCCCCATGGCATCTCCCCATCCCATCAAAAATTGGGTGCTTGTTCTGGCTGTCCCCAGCACCACGCTGTCGCCTGATCCCTGGCTCTGGCACTCCCTGCTCTGTAAATAGCAATGGGCTTTCCCAAGGGAGCTGCCAGGGCGCTGGGAAGGAGGGAGGGGGTCAATGTCCCTGTGCTCACCCCAGCTGAGCCTCGTCCCCCTCAGGGAACCTGAAGCGGCACCTCCGGATCCACAGCGGGGAGAAGCCGTACGTCTGCGTCCACTGCCAGCGCCAGTTCGCCGACCCCGGGGCGCTCCAGCGCCACGTCCGCATCCACACCGGTAGGGACGCAGCTCTGCCACCCCTCCCTTTCCCCAAGGGATTTTGGGGAGCCTCAGGCACCCCCTCCCCATGTTGTTAACCCCACCATGCGCCTCCCCCAGGAGAGAAGCCGTGCCAGTGCTTGATCTGCGGCAAAGCCTTCACGCAGGCGAGCTCCCTCATCGCCCACGTCCGGCAGCACACGGGGGAGAAGCCCTACGTCTGCGAACGCTGCGGCAAGAGGTGAGGGCGTCACCCTGTGAATTTGGGTGGGTGGAGGTGCCTGGGTGTCATCTCTGGGGACAGTTGGGGTGACCGGCGTGTCCCCCCCCTCCAGGTTCGTGCAGTCGAGCCAACTGGCCAACCACATCCGCCACCACGACAACATCCGCCCCCACAAGTGCACCGTCTGCAACAAAGCCTTCGTCAACGTGGGCGACCTCTCCAAACACATCATCATCCACACTGGTGGGTCAGCCCGACAGCCCCTGCAAAGCTTTAATCACCCCTAAACCTTCAGCAGCCCCCAAATTTGTCACCTCGTCCCCAGGGGAGAAGCCGTTCCTGTGCGACAAGTGCGGCCGCGGCTTCAACCGCGTGGACAACTTGCGCTCGCACGTCAAGACCGTGCACCAGGGCAAGGCAGGCATCAAGATCCTGGAGCCAGAGGAGGGCGACGAGGTCAACATCGTCACGGTGGCTTCTGACGACATGGTGACACTGGCCACCGAGGCGCTGGCGGCCACCGCTGTCACACAGCTCACGGGTGAGCCAGGTTGGGGCAGAGCTGTCCTAAAGAGGGGTTTGTCCACGGGGTGCAGCTTGGGGGGCCCAGGAGCCATCTTAAATGGAGGGTTTGTCCATGGGGTGCAGCTGAGGAGTCCTAGAGCTTTCCCAAAAGGGAGGTCTACGTACAGGGTGCAGTTTAGGGGTCTCTGAGCCATCCCAAAAGGGTGATTTATTGACGGGTTGTGGCTTGGGTGTTCTAAGAATCCTCCCAAAAGTGAGGTTTGTCCAAGGGGTGCAGCTTGGGGGTTTCAGAGCCATCCCAAGAGTGAGGTTTATCTATGGGGTGTAGTTTAGGGATCCCAGAGCCATCTTAAAAGAGGGTTTTGTTCATGAAGTGCAGCTTAGGAGTCCCAAAACTGTCTCGAAAGCAAAGTTTACCCATGGCATGTGGCTTGGGGGGTCTCAAGAGCCATCTTATGAGGTGTTGGAGCGTGAGGTGCAGCTTAGAGGTCCCAGAGCAATCCCAAAAGCAATGTTTATCCATAGGGTGCAGTGTGGGGGTCCCCACCACCCTCACCCCCTCTCCTCTCCCCTGCAGTGGTCCCTGTGGCAGCC
>NW_010180197.1:0-661 GCF_000695765.1 Mesitornis unicolor | reverse complement strand
GATATTTGGGGCATTCAGGGCAGTTTTTGGGGGGTATTTGATGTCCTCGGGGCAATTTCCTGGGTATTTGGGGGTTCCTGGGGTAGTTTTGGGGGGTTGGGGCAGTTTTTTTGGGGGTATTTGTGTCAAAGGGGCAATTAGGGGGGTATTTAACCCTATTTTACCCTCCTAGACCTCATCCTGCTCTTCTAAATGGGTTTATTTGGGGCATTATGGGCAGTTTTGGGGGTGTTTAACCCCATAAGGGGCATTTTTGGGGGCTCTTTCACCCCAAGGGGGGTATTTACCCCCAGGGGGGCAATTAGGGGGGTATTTAACCCTGTTTTTCCCCTTAGACCTCATCCTGCTCTTCTAAATGGGTTTATTTGGGGCATTATGGGCAGTTTTGGGGGTGTTTGACCCCATGGGGGCATTTTTGGGGGCTCTTTCAACCCAAGGGGGGTATTTACCCCCAGGGGGGCAATTAGGGGGGGTATTTAACCCCTTTTCACCCAATCCAACTGCTCTAAATGGGTTAATTTGGGGCATTATGGGCAGTTTTGGGGGTGTTTGACCCCATGGGGGCATTTTTGGGGGCTCTTTCAACCCAAGGGGGATATTTACCCCTGGGGGGGCAATTAGGGGGGGTATTTAACCCTATTTTACCCCCCCAGACCTCATC
>NW_010180196.1:6378-6658 GCF_000695765.1 Mesitornis unicolor | reverse complement strand
TGGAGACTGTCTTGGGCATAGTGATCACAAATGATAGAAAAGTCCTTGGAGAAGCAAGGAGAGGGGCAGCAGAACTGCCACTTTGGACTTCTGGCAGGCAGACACATAACATGCAAGACAATCAAGTGATCAGGCCCAGTCAGCATGGGTTCAGAAAGGGCAGGTCCTGCTTGACTAATCATATCTTCTTTTATGATGAGGTGACCTGCTTGGTGGATGAGCGGAGGGCTGTGTACGTTGTCTACCTGGACTTTAGTAAGGCCTTTGACACTGTCTCCCA
>NW_010180196.1:0-6065 GCF_000695765.1 Mesitornis unicolor | reverse complement strand
CCGGGTCCTCCACTACGGTCGCAATAACCCCATGTAGCACTACAGGCTTGGGGAAGAGTGGCTGGAAAGCTGCCAAGCAGAAAAGGACCTGGGGGTGTTAGTGGACAGCAGCATGACCGTTACCCAGCAATGTGCCCTTGTGTCCAGGAGGACCAATGGCATCCTGGGGTGTATTAGAAGGAGTGTGGTTAGTAGGTCGAGAGAGGTTCTCCTTCCCCTCTACTCTGACCTGGTGAGACCACATCTGGAATACTGTGTCCAGTTCTGAGCCCCTCAGTTCAAGAAGGACAGCGAATTGCTTGAAAGAGTCCAGCGCAGAGTCACAAAGATGATTGAGGGAGTGGAGCATCTCCCTTATGCGGAAAGGCTGAGGGAGCTGGGTGTCTTTAGCTTGGAGAAGAGGAGACTGAGGGGTGACCTCATTAATGCTTCTAAATTTGTAAAGGGCGAGTGTCAGGAGGAAGGAGCCAGGCTCTTCTCTCTGATGTCAATTGACAGGACAAGAGGCAAGCTGGAGCATAGGAGGTTCCATGTGAACATGAGGAAAAACTTTTTCACTGTGAGGGTTACGGAGCACTGGAACAGGCTGCCCAGGGAGGTTGTGGAGTCTCCTTCTCTGCAGACATTCAAAACCCACCTGGATGCGTTCTTGTGTGACCTAGTCTAGGTGATCCTACTCTGTCAGAGGGGTTGGACTAGATGATCTTTCGAGGTCCCTTCCAACTTCTAATATTCTGTGATTCTGTGATTAAATCAAATAAACTTTTGAAATAACATGATCTAAGTGTAAGGAATGCTGAAAAAATCAGTATGAATATCCATGTATTCCTGTACAAGAATTCACCACGGAATACCATTGAGTATGCAGTAAGTTCATGCACAGCAGATAAATAATATTTGTGCTTAGCAAATTGGTTATGTGTTTGGGTGATTGTGTTGAAGTTGTCAGTTAACTCTGTGAATACCATTTAGGTGCTGTCAGGGAGACATCAACAGAATGATTTGGTCCTTTACTATAGCTAAGGGTACTGTGATTTTAAGGATCATTTGGTTTACTACATCTAAAGTTATTAGTGTTTCTAGTTGTCTGCAATGCCCACTAGCTTGATGGAACATTAATAATGTTACAGAGTTAGCCCATAGGCAAAATCTTTGGTCGAAATGGATGGGAGTTTTTGTTTTGTTTCTTTATTTTTCGTTGATGAAATTTTTTCAGACTCACAGTTTTATATTTATGTCTAGATATTTCCTGACATCATTTAGTGGGCTGACGTTCTGACAAATATTAATCTCGGGAGGAAAACATTCATTGAGAAAATCTTTCAAGATCATGTATAAGATTTCAAGTACCAACTAATGAAATACGTGACAGCACACTAACAGTATGAACTCTTTTGCAATAACCAGTTACAATTTCTACAACCAGCTACATCTTAACTATGAAGACACTTTACAGAAAACAGTAGCTGATGATAGTAAGCTTTTATTAACATGTTTTGATACATCATAATTTCACTTTGTCTTTTTTCCAGCTTTATACTCTGGGCATAAGAGCTTTTAATGCTATAGCTCATAAAGCTTAGTTCATAGTGCTCAGCAGGTATTTTAAAGTACATACCATAAATGTCCTGAGCAGTCAAGCTAGAATATCGGTGGACTGATAAGATAAGAAACTTAAAAAAAAAAGGTTATTGTCATAGAAGTAAAGAAATGCTGAGGCTGCAGAAAAAATGGTTCACTTTTCTTGAGTATTCTTTGCAGAATGAGTGAGAAACGTACACAGTATAGGATAATTATTTAAATAATATCTGGAACAATACCAATTGCAGATGGCTAACCTATGAACATAATTGTTTGCAAGTATTGTGATTCTTGGTATTTTTTAATTCCTCAACCTTTCTGTGAGCATCTATTTAATTTCACTTATGCTAGGCATGCAGAAAACTGTCAATTAAATGACCTAAATTCCTCTACAAGGTACTTCTGCTTGCTTCTTTGATGGTCAGAAGTAAAGATTTCATTTGATTTAATCTTAATCATTGAAAGAGTGCACCAGCAGCTGAGATGCATTATAAAACCATTTCAGAGAGTCCTGGTAGATAAATGACTTTCAGTAGGCGACAGGCTATTTAATTGATATATGTTAAAGGTGATAAAGAAAGGGGGAAAAAAAAGGACTGGAGAATAAATAGAACTAGAAAAATTGTATCAGGAAAGAACTATTTAATTCTATCAGGGTATGATTTCATTTTGAATCAACTAAATAAGGAAGAAACACAAGCCTTCTTACTCTATATGGGAATACATAGAAATACAGATGAATGAGAGATATTCATCCAAGTTCAACTTGTAAAAGGCTTTTTTCATACTTAACATGTGAAATTATTTAGTTACCTAGAATCACCTGTTTCCACAAGATCCCAAAGAGTAAATATATGTATTTGTTTTATATATAGATATAGACACATACTATTCCTATTTCAAATGTAGCAAGGATATAAACTGAGGAGTCAGAACTGTGCCTCTGCATATACTTACTCAGCAGTTAGATTCTAGTCTGTAGCTTAGAAAATGCATGAACAGAATCAAATGGAACAGCAACCCTTGCACAGCTTCTCTGTTTTCAAAACCGTACAATACATTGGTCTTCAGCATTCAAGATGGTCAAGACTTTTCGTCAAAGAGAAGCTGGATTCAGTGGAAAAAATTTTTTCACGAACAGAAATTTTTCAGAAGCACATGTTGGTCTTATAACTAACCTGCAGGAAAGTTTTCCCAGCTCCCAGGATGTAAGGTCACATCAGTGAATAAAATAATGTAGCAACTGATAGCTTGTGGATTGGGGCACTTCTCTGGAGTACTTAGTATTCCAATAGTACACTACTATTGAAAGATTCCTCATTTTTGACATTTGCATTCCCTAATTCACAGTAAAATTTCTCACAAAGTTTTAAGTATCTTGCCAGACCCGGAACCTAATTTCATTGTTAAAAAGTATACAAAATAATACATGCTTGAAGACATGGGCAATGTTACTAAGACATAGATATCTCTTGGTCCATTATCCAAGTTTACATGCAGGAGAGGATGTTTTCTACATTGAGACAGATGAAGCAGATAACGTTAGAACTTTTTATTTTTTTGAAAGTGCACATATTTTTGAAATTCATCATAAAAGTTCTGTATTTGGCCTTGGTGGGGTGTGGGGAGCATGCAAAATCAAACGGAAAGCCTACTATCTGCTTTCTAAAGCTACTTTCTTTTCTTTCTCCCAAGTAGCAATTTTGCTTGTTTTAATCTTGGGCATATAAACATAGCTTCAATTCACTGGAGTACAGTTTGCAATAAGGCAACTTACCATGGGAAATGCTGCAATGAAAAACATTACCTTCCACTTGTGACTCATGCTGGTTCGTCCAGTCTTTGTAGTCAAAAGTTGTCTCCTTCTCAGTTTGGCCTCAGTAATAACAGTAACACTGCATTGACTTCAGTCTACATCAGTGAAACCAAGGTCTGAAATGAAAAGCAAAAACAAAGTGAATGTTCTCTACAACATTATGCTTGGACATCTCTAATATAAAAAAAACCCAGTGCTTCTAAAGGGTAATATATAAGCATACGTGACACATCCATTTGTCTTATTTAAAAACATGCCTTAGGATTTATGGAGATGACATTGGGTATAACAGCTGATTCATTTTGTTTAAAAAGGCGCAGGGACTATGAAAAGCCAGTGAGATTAAGCATTTATTATCTGCAAAATGATTTGCCATTGAAAGCCAGCATTATTTGACATTGTAAGTGTTATAGAATCAAATTACAGTACCTCATTGTTTTATAAAACTAGTTGGGCTAACAGGATTGCAGTAAAATAATTCACAAATATTTTTTCTATTAACTATTTTTTTAATGGTTTGGATTTGTTCCAGTTCCAAAACTGAAAAATGAGACTGGAAAAAATTAATACATTTAAAATAGCAAATAAAAACCCATTTATTAATTATTTTACTGAGACTCTAGCATTATATTTATAACCCAAAATATCTGTTATAGTTGTTGAGTAAGGAATGGCTTTTACATTTATTGAGTGACCTAATAAAGGCAGTCTAAGGAATAATCAGACAAATTATAAAACGAAATTTACATTTTAATGAAACTATGAACACATTATTTTTCCTAGTGTTAATAAACTTCCTTTTAATGAATTACAAAACAAGTTCATGCAACAAAAAGCCTCTTCTCCACGAATCATTTCCTTCTGCTTGCTTTGCAGAAACAGAACTTAAAGTAAACGTGCAACTTTTGCCTTCATATGCATTTTTCTTTATCTTGACTCAGGTTTTTACTTATGGACTATATATTCTGGTCTTAATCCTTACAAAATTATCAATGCATTCATTGTCTGTGTAGCAGAAAAAGAAAAGTAGCAAGAAAGTCAACATAAATACTCACTTTAAGACTGTCCTTTACTCCTCCTAAAGACACCCTGACATCCTGTTCAGACCAGTCTCAAGGCTGAAAGTCAAAAGGAAGAGAATCCCTAGCATCTGATGTGATCCTTCAAGGTCCTGACCCGTATGGATGTTTTAAAAGTTAATCTGACTTACAACCAAATTTACTGATGAAGAGGGTACCATTTTGGAGAGCTTATTACCCTCACTCTGCCTTTCCAGACTGGTTTTTATGGTTCTTAAGAAACAAATTATTTTTTGTTTTACCTTTTCTCAAAAGACAGTAGTATCAATATCGTTTAGGAAAGGTAGATTTAGGCAGTTACTCACGATTGCGAAGATGGAGTAAGCAGAGTTTTAAGGGCTATTTGAAAAATTCAATTGGTGCAAAAAGAACTATGAGAAAAAATTTATAAAATAAGCATGTTTCCAGCTTCAAATGAATAGATTCATGATGGTTTACATACATACAAATATATGTAGTTAACACAGTCTTTCTTCCACAAAAATATTTCAGTCCTAAAAATCTGATTCATCATAAGGTGTATCATTGTAGAGCTAGTCTTAAACAACAAGAACTTGATATGTGTTAGGTTAGTGATTTCCATAACTTCTTCCATATTTAACAACAAAGTTGCTAATTGTAGAGACCTTTATTTTTCAAACTCAATTTATATTCCTTTACTATTATCAACATAAATAGTAAACCAAAAATACATTCCATGCAAGAAGAAATATTGAGAGAAGTATACTTTGCAATACTTAATGATAATAGTTTAAGATTAGTGTGAGTAGTATAGATTTTACTGTAGTCATAAAGTGGAAAAATAGTCAAAGTTAGAAAATATGTGTATGAGTGATTATTTTTTCTCAGCACATTTCAGGTAAGTGACAGCTTGTAACTCAAATATCAACAGAAAGGAAAGTACCCACCTTATTCTCTCATTAAACTTAGCAGAACTGAAAAAGATTTCAAACGTGCATGCAAATTTAGATTTACTTATTTTTCAGCCAGCTATTCCCCAAACCCCTGTCAAAGCCCACACAAAACTCTAAGATTTCAGCTTTTTGTGACAGGTTTCAAAAATAAAGTATATATGGTCATATGAAGTCTCCTGCTATTGTCACTTACAGAACAGCAGAACTGTAGTCAGACAAGCTGAGATTTAAGTTAAATTTTAAAATAAGATGGTGTCGTGGTTTAGGCCCAGTGCATAACTGAGAACCACGATGCCCCAAAAAAGAGGCTAGTCAAAATAAGGACTGGGAGGGCTTCTCACCACTTAAAAATGTCACAGGCAAAAGTCAGACTTATCAGAAGAAATAAAGCCAAAGCAATTTTAATGTATTACCAACGTCAGAGTAGAACAATGGGAGATACAACCAGATTTTAAAGTCAAACACCTTCCCCCCACCCCTCCCAGCTCACACCTCCCTTCCCAGGCTCAGCTTTTTTGTTCCCGGTTTCTTCACCTCCCCCACCCCCATCCCCCGATCCTGTGCCCTGAGGCGCAGAGGGGTGGGAGTGGGGATTGC
Organism: Mesitornis unicolor; assembly: GCF_000695765.1. Classification (NCBI taxonomy): domain Eukaryota; kingdom Metazoa; phylum Chordata; class Aves; order Mesitornithiformes; family Mesitornithidae; genus Mesitornis; species Mesitornis unicolor. The sequence goes on along the minus strand of NW_010180196.1, from coordinate 78 downwards.
AGTCGTTTGCCACGTGATCTTTCAGAAGTAGGGAGGACTCTGCCCACCCTCTCTCTGCTTCCATGTGGTGCCCTTCCC
>NW_010180195.1:0-556 GCF_000695765.1 Mesitornis unicolor | reverse complement strand
CTGCTAAAATGCAAAAATTCTCAGCAAGTTATAGATCATAATTTGTCTTTTGTTGCCCTCAACTTCCTTCTGGAAAAACAGATGTTAAAAGCATCATAATACCTCAAGTGCTGTTTGTTTGAGAGGAGCAAAATGTGCTCACTATGTTTGACTTCTATTTGGACACTGTGATGTACTAGTCCTCTCTCAGAATTGGCAAACTAAATGTCCTTAAACCACGCCTGCAAAGCCCATATGTTTCAAATCTCATGCAATATATAGTGAGACAAAGGTTTCCTTAACCTTTGTGACTTGGCAGCACTTGGAAATAAAATACCAAATCTAGTTTCTGAACTAACCTGACATCTTGTATGAATGCAATGAAGTCAGTGTGGAAGGTAGGTATTTCCTTGAAGCCAGTAATTTTTCTGGTAATTAAGCCTTTTGTTTTCTTCTATGAAAAAGACATTCAAGCCAACTTCAATCTTAATAAAGACATCAATCATTATGAACTGTTTCAAAGGTGAGATTCATTTGCTGCCCTGCCTGCAAGATACTAATTTCACTCCTGTTCTCC
>NW_010180194.1:0-1881 GCF_000695765.1 Mesitornis unicolor | reverse complement strand
GTGGCCGGCCCAGCCCTAAACCACAACACCACTCACATGGTATTTTTTGTCTACTATTAGACAGAAGAATTTACAAATTTTTCATGGCTTTCAAATTGTGACCTTGCTCATAACCTACCAGCATCCTTGGAAAACCTGTGTACTGGAAGCATAGTGTTTTCCCATGATATAACCAAGCCTCCATTCCGTCAAGGATTTCAGTGCTTTACTCTCCCCTAATTATTTTTTCCTTCCAAATGCTATGAAAAAAGAACATCTTACCTTGTTCTTCCTTTTTCTTCCATATCTTTAGAAAACCTTTTCTATCTTGGCTAGAAGATCAGGAAATCATCTTTGCTACTGTGCTCCAGACTGAACATGTGTCACACTGTGCTTTCAACACTGTATCTAGGGACTGTTTAATTCAGTTCCACACTATATCATATAAGTGTAGGAACCAGTATATGTAAGGCTTATCCACTATACATAAGCTTTGAAGCTAGTGCTGGTCTTGCTTTCTAGCCACCATATGGCTTACTGAAGGATGGCAAGAGCAGACTCTGCTTACCTTCACAAACAGTGATGTCTCTTGCTGTAAAAAAACACCTGTTGGTCCCAGCATCCAGAATATCCTCCCTGAAAAATATTCTGAAAATTAAGTTCACTTTTTTAGAACAAGCCACAGTTTGAAACTCTTGCGGTTGGGGACATTTAAGAAAAATGCAGAATGCTGACATCATCCAGAAGGTCTCTAATGGTGCTTTAGAGATTTCACTGCTCAAAAAGCTTTAAGAATTTTATTTATTTATTTTAAAATTACATGAGTATTATCCAGTGGAATAACTAATTAGGTACTAACCACAGTTCAGTATAGTTTGCATTGAGAGTAGCTGATTAAATCGGAGGGGAGAAAAGTGTGGAGTTCAGGAAGAAAACACATTAATGATCACACCCATACCAGTCCTGGATGATGAGCCTGTCAAGTCAAAAGAGCAGAGCAGAGTACAGGCATATGCTCTCCTTCAGCCTTTATTCTATATATTCCACTCATAGGCTGTATTTTTTTCAATATATTCTGTATCTTATTTATTCAGAATAAGGGCCTGTATCTATTCACTGCATCATGGAGGTGGAGTCACCAATATTTAATTTTACACAGAGTTGTTACTGGCATCTGCATAAAAATATGTCTATAATTCACAAAGCTTCAGTAGAACTAAAACAAATCAGGCATAGCCACCTGGTCATTACAAAAATTACTGTTACAGCTAACCAAAAAAAAAAGACAGATCCCAGGATGCAAGACAACCACAAAGCCAGGAGTCTTGCTAAGGCTGAATAGAGCTGTGGGCTCCTACTGTGATGACAATGCTGTACTCCCCGGCAGCATGGCAATGCTGTATTTTCAATCTGTTGGTGCTTGGGTTTAGAAACCAGTATACTGTTTGTAGCCATTAGTCAGTATGGACAATAATATCTGGTAAGATTTTGGAATAAGCATTTCTCTGTGCCAGGAGCAGCGAGTGTGGGTGTGGGAAAAGCTTTCTGCAATGAGTTATGATGCAAGCAGGCATACATGGCCTGGAGTTCAGCAGCACTAGGAGAGATGTATGTGCACGGGGCTTTGAGCAGCCTGGTCTGGTGAGAGGTGTCCCTGTTCATGGCAGGTTGATTGAACTAAATGGTCTTTAAGGTCTCTTCCAACCCAAACCATTCTGTGATTCTGTGATTCTATGAAAGAGATGGAAGTACTATAAGGTCACCTCTGTTACTCCATCCTGCAATTGTCTAGTCTCTCCAGAAGGTCTAAACAGAATGGAGGGGGTCTTAGGTGCAAGCGGCAATCACAGAAGCACCTGAGAAGCTTGAAACAGTGCCTGGGTATGGCTAGATCTCCCTAGA
>NW_010180193.1:0-1679 GCF_000695765.1 Mesitornis unicolor | reverse complement strand
CACCCCCGTATTCCCATATCCCTCGCTGGGAGGCACCCATTCAGCCCAAATCCTCTGCCCCACACCAGACCCGTTCGGACGAGGAGAGGGAAGCTTGGCTGAAGACCCTGCGGGCCAGGGGAGGAGGGGAGCCAGACGGTGATAGCCCCCATGCCAAGCCCTCCAAGCTGGGCGATGCTGCTGCGGGGTAAGGAGATGCTCCCTGGGGCCCTCCCGCTCCGCTGTGGGGCCATGGGCAATAATGGGACCCCCCCCAACACTTGTAGTGGGCTGCTGCTGCGCCGCGTCCCGACTCAAAACACCTACATGGATGACCCCTTCGGGCAGCTCCCATCAGCTGAGACCCCCAAGCACGTCTACTCCAATGTGGAGCGGCTGCAGCAGCTGGTAACCTCCATCGATGTCCCTTGTTCGCCCCCCATGTACCCCCCTAGGGTGAGGGGGACGGGATCCCAATGTCTGCTTGCCCATGGGCTTCTCCTGGACTTCCTTCCACAGCAGCAGAGCTTGGACCGAGCGGTGCAAGGGCAGCGCAAGAGACCAGTGTCTGCACTGCCCATGGGCGCCTGCAGCGCCCTGCCCTCACAGACAGGTGAGAGGGGCTGGGTGCCCCATCCAGGGTCTCCTTTGCTGGGATGGGAGCCGTGGTGCTTTCTCTGCCTTTCCTCCCCAGCACCTTTCTTCTGCCCTTCCTCCCCAGCATCCTTCCTCTGCCCTTCATCCTGAGCATCCTTCCTCTGCTCTTTCTCCCCAGCACCAGTGGCAGCACCCCGGAGCAGGGCTGCCAGCCCACAGCAGGCAATGTTGAGCCCCGAACTCCGGAGCAGAGATGTCTCCAAGTCCCAGCGCACTCTGACACTGCCCGAGAGGAAAGGAGCTCGGGATGGGCTGGATATCCTCATTGGTAGGACCACAGAGGAGCTCTGCCCCTGTGCCAGGGGGTGCCTGGCCCTTGCCCAATCAGCCAGGAGGGTTAAGAGGTGCCCAGTTTGGCAGTGCCCCCCTGTCCTTGCAGGGAAGAGAGCCTTCCCCAAGCTGGAGGAGAAAGTGGGGCAGCTGGAGAGGGCCTGCCGCATGAAGGGCAGGCTGAAAGCCGGCTCCGAGATGAACCTGCTGGCCATTGGCAAGTCACTGAAGGGCCACATCGCTGCCACTGCCAGCTCGGCTGCCTCCGAGGTGGGGACGGGCACTGGGAACGGGCACCGGGGAGGGCACAGGCTATGGGGAGCAGGAAGGGTTTGGGAGGGCAGGCATCGCCCTCTCCCCGCTCCATTCTTTTTGGCAGGGCTCATTCCTCGCGCCGCTGTTGAAGCGCACAGCGTCGGCCAAGAGCGCCTTGAAGCCAACTCCATCCCCGGTCGTGGTCGAGAAGGGGAAAGTGCTGCAGAGGACAAAGGTATGGGCCAGGGGTGTAGGGTTATGGTGAGCTGGGTCCCACACATGGCACTGGGACACGAGGGGGGTTCACCACACACCTCGGCTGCTCTCCAGGAGTGGGAGATGAAGTCTGCGCTGTGACTGTCCCTGCCGGACCGGGCATCTCTCAGCAGAGCACAGGCCCGCGCGTGGATCGTGCGGGATCAGCCTGGTATCTGGTTTTTAACCGTCAATATCAACGCTACAACTACGCACATCTATTTTTTATATACATATATATATATATACATATATAAACTCTC
>NW_010180192.1:4650-5345 GCF_000695765.1 Mesitornis unicolor | reverse complement strand
CCAAACCATGCCCAGCCAGCTTCTCCAGGAGTATACTGTGGAGGAGTATACAAATAAATCATTGTAACCTGATTCACACATAAATATGCTGGTGGTGTATGTAAATTTGGTACAAATTCTGAAAATGTATAAATACAGGCTTCTCTGGTGTTCTTTTTTCTCCCAGTTCTCCTGTCAGTAAAGATTAGAAGTATTTTATTTACTGTGGGAATAGCTATTAGCTGTTTTAATATTTTTTGTAGGCAGCAGATAAAATAAGATCTTGATGTGTTCTTAGATCTTACTGCTCTCATGGTGGTTTCATTATTTTATTTTTTTTCAAAATAATATAACATTAGAGCTGGTTACAAAGTCCTACAGTGGTTTCTCTGCATGAAGAGTTTTTGTAAGGATTTACCTAAATAGTTATAAAATCCATGTTAGTAAAGTCCATACAACAGGAAAGCTATGTTGACTTTTTTTCCCCCTTTCTTTTATATTTGCAAATGTATTGCAAGACATGTTGATGCACTGGAATTTTGCTAGTTTGGACTACATTCATTTTTGTATCACTTATGTGAACTGGCTGATGTGATTTGACTTGGTGAAGGTGACACGGGGTTGTGGTGGCTGAGGCTTAAATGTCATCTACTGAGTGCCTCTCCCTAAGCTGCAGAACAGACCTGTCCTGTCAAAGGACTGTGTGAATTAGCAGT
>NW_010180192.1:0-4638 GCF_000695765.1 Mesitornis unicolor | reverse complement strand
AATAACACAGGGAAAGCCGCCTGCTCCCCTCCTGCATCGTCCGTCCCAATCCCTGTGCAGGGCTGCTCCCGCCCTGCCGGGCAAAGCGCCCTTCATGCCACAGCTTGCACCCGCTCCCTCCCTCGCTAAGGCAATATATTACATAAAAGATTACAGGCAAAGCTGCGCCTCTTCTCCCATGACACTAATTAATACAAATAACTGCTAGGATCACTCTGAAAGTTTAGCTGTTTACCTGCCAAACCCTACTTAATCGGTGTTCGCGGTCTATGTCAAACATAGCTCAAAGACATCACTCAGCAAGCCCTTCCTGCTCAGCTGATGGACTGTAATTAAACCACACCAAGCCACAATTTTCTGCATTAACCGTTGCCTGACGTTAAGGAAAAGCAAATTTAAGCAAGCGGCTTGCTTCAAGAAGTAAGAATGTGGATGACTGAGGGCATCACTCCTGTAATGTGCTTGGCTCTGTCACAAATCGTAAATACAAAGTCTGAATTTTTAGATTTTTTCTTCCCATGCACTGCTGTTTGAAGAAGCAGAAAAGGCTCGCAGTAGGGTAATCCAGTAGTTACGAGCTGCGCAGGAATTTGGAACTGGTTTCAATTCTTTATCCGACGGTTGATTCCTTGCATATATAAATGTTTATTGCCTCTGGCCACCAGCTGTAAAATGAGGCTAATGCTTCGCAGCGGGGCTGAGGATGAAGCTGTGCAGGCTGTGATGTACTGGGAAGCTTCCAATTGGTTTCAGTCCCTAAAACAGCCCGTGTTTAACGTGATAAGTATGTAACCTGGAGTTCCTCAAATGACTTCTCGTGTTCCCTAGAATTAAAAGATTTAGTGGCTGTTTCATTGATTTGGACTCATGGGGAGGAAATGTTTAACCTGTAGCAGGGGCTGTGGCCTTCACACAGGTGGTCCTTCTTTTGCCTGACAAGGAGGGAATAAACCAGGTTTGCCTTGCTTACAGCTTCTCCATGAATGACCAGGCTCTGGCAGCTTCCGCTCAGTCGCTACAAAGGAGTTCAGTAATAACATACACTTATTTCCTTTGTTTACACAGTTTATTAAGATTCTGGGGGACAGCATAAATAAAGGAGTATTTTATTAGTAAATATTACCATTTCTTTAAAAAGAAAAGCACTAATAAAGAAAAATTAAAGAAGAAATTAGGATACAAAAAGGACCATAAATCCTTTTATAACATTAAGAGCTTTAATGGCTAACTCTCTAAAGTGCGAAGACTTGATGCTGTTAACGTTTCAATCTGACAAAATCTATGGGCTTAAAAACTGGCCTGCCTGCTGACACAGCAAGAAAACTGCGGGTAGAGATGACGACAGCTACTGAAGCAGTAATGGAAGAAAATGTGTCTGGTGGAAATACAGCCTGATGAAAAGTGAAGAAGGTCAGCACAGCTCGAGGAAGAACCAAGGCTCTAAGAGGAGAAGAAAAGAGGTGACAAGTAAGTGTAAACCTGACCTTTGGGTTTTTTTGGCTGACAAAGCTGACCCAGAGTGAATCAGGTGGGTGTAGGTGACCCCTGGCCAGCTACTCTATGTCCCACCACTCTGCCAGCAGCTCTGAGTGAGGAAGTCCTTAGGCTAACTGGAGTTATTGTGGCAGACAGGATGTAGGAGAGAGGATGTAGTTCAGCACTGGGTATCTTTTCAAACCAAGGACAGGAAAAAGAAAAAAACACCAAAACAAAGCCACAAAACACCAAACAAACAGAAAAATAAAAGTGCTTCTGTGATACCAGTTGGAGGCAGTTTGGGCTTCACCATCACCGGAGCATAACAGCTTGTCCTCTGTAGCTGTCAAAAGCCGACTGCAGCCCTTGCTTCTCAGAAACACTCAGAACATAGCTAATTTATTTTGTCGTTTGGCCAGACAGCTATCTTGGAACTGGAAATAAGATGTGAGGCTATAGATGATATTCACATTAACCTCATGTGAGAGAGGATTACTTTACGCTGAACTCTCAGCTATATGCTGACTGTAAATACTTGCATTAGCTCTACCTCTGGAGGAAAAGCAAAAGCGAAAGTAGCAGCGCAGCAAAGGCACAGCTCCAGCCTTAGCATGCAGAAAGCAAACGTCAGATTAACTGCTGCTTAATTGAGAATCATTTTACTGTGCATTGTTAATCTGTTCATAATTTATGGGCTGCTTTTTCCATTTATGAGTGCCTTTTTGTACTTCATGACCGCAGGTGATATTCTCTGTCAGAGTTTTGCAGCACCCATTATCTGGCACCTAAGGCATTTCATTAGCATTTAAACATGACTTAAGTGCCTGAGTAATTTTGAGATAGGCTGTATCTGCGTGGCTCACAGACTACTGCATTTAATTAATTTCCAGACTTCTTCCTTCCTTGTTCAGAGGGAAAAATGCAAGCTTTGTCTAAAATACAGTGGTGGTAGAAAGAACAGGCAGGCCACAGTTCTGGCTGCTGCTGAGGTTTCTTGCTCAACTTGCTATCTCTTATTTCACTGTTCAGCTCTAATAAAAAGCTTTTTCTCAAATAGGAGAATATTTGAAAAGTGACCAAGAATGGAGATATCTCAAACTAATGAGCTGCCTCTAATTTCTGTGTCCTGTTTCTGGAGGCAAAGGAAAACAGATTCATTTGTCACAAAACCTGATCACGCTGGAGAAAAGCCATCACGGACTTAAAGACAAGACTGCCAGCTTTGAGCTGGGAGTGGCACTTGGCTGGGTATAGTGCAGAGTGCACTCAGTCTGGCCAAGGGTGTAACTTACTGCAACGCCTACCAGGGAAAGCCTCTCTGCAAGTTCTCCTTTACTCCTGGTGAAGGAATATAACATTGAGATGCTTCATGTGCAGATAGCTTGGGCAAGCTCCTCCTCCATCCAGAAAAGCTGATGGCTTTTGAAGAACTGAAGTGGGAAAGGATGTTTTTTCACTAACGTGGCTAGCCAGTAGTCCAGGCTAACACCACAGGCTGTGTGCTTTGGTGAGCTGAGAGCAGACTGCTACCCAAGCAGTCAGCATGGGGACATGCTGACCTTGGAGATGCCACGTGAGTCACGTTGGGGCGCGAGGTCCTGGAGCTTTTTCAGCTCTAATAAATAAAACAGCATGGGAGTGACCTAAGGCCCTTGTGATACAATGAAAAATCCCTGTGCTGGGAAATTTTTACCTCCATGAATTAAAAATCATGTGAGAGAGTCTGTGTGTGTAATGGGGATTTTCAGTTTTGCTTGATTAGAGATACTTAATGGGAAAAGACCAGAATAAAGAAGAAAGATTTCTGAAAGAGTGGTTCAGCTACATTAGCATGGGATTTAGATGCTTTCATTTTTGAGATGTGGTTTGAGGTGCATTGGCCAAATCACAGTGGCTGACAAGACACACAGCTCAGTGGGACAATGTTAAAATAAGTTCATGTAACCAGTACTTGCAGGGCTGGGCTGGCCCCAGTTTCATGCACCATTAGGCACTTGGGGCTTGGGTCTCCTATCCCAGCATCACCTCCAGCCCGGGGGGTCCCACTCGGGGTCACCTGTGTGGGCACAAGCACAGCTGGGCCAGACTTGGTCTTCAGGCCTGTGCAGGTGACAACTGAAGTAAGGGACAGTGCTGCCCCCCTCCTAAATAGGGACAGAGGAGTGCTAGGCAGGGCCATCCATGATAAGGTCTGCATGTTGTGTCAGCTGATGTTAAGAATTTAAATCTTTCTTCTGCACTCTTTGAAATCCTTTGAACTCTAGTGCTAATGGTACTGTTAATCAGATGCACATTTCTTTCACAGCCGCTTTTATTTGTAATGACTTTTAACACATGTGAAGTATGACAGGAACCTCGAGCCTCACCTAGCTGTGCGGTGCAGCTAAACACGAAACTGAAGCCCTATTGCTTCATCTTCTTCCTATTTCTCCCTCCTGCAAGGCAGCAGCAGCACCTGGCTCTGCTTGGTGCAGCACCACACTCTTCCAGCCAGTCTGTCCTGCTTCGGACCCAGCAAGCTTGTGGATTTTCAAATCGAGAATCTCCGTTTTAAATAATTATTCTGCTTGCAAGGCAAGTGTATCATATAACATAATCTGATCAAGTGTCACCTTAGAACCAGTTTGATTTCTTGCAGCCACTCCTACGGAGAGGCAGTGCTGGAAACTTCCCTTTTCTTTTAACTGGTGAACTTCAGGAGATGAGTACATGCCTGTCAGCCCTCAGGTTACTTCACGTTAAATAAACCAAATTTCTTTCTCTTTCCATAAGCTCTGTTGGAGGACCACCAGCGTATATGGGGCTGTTGAAGAGATGTACGTTTGATACAGTGTGGGCTGCCTGGGGGCCACTTTTGGATACCTTTGTTTTCCCCTTCGCCCAGCACAGCAGCGTCTTCCCTCAGGCCAGCGGCTGAGGGGCAGCGGCACACGGAGACGCCGCACTCTGCTCTCCTTGCGCTTCACAGGTGCGCGTCGATTATTTCTGTGTAAAGCAACGGGGGGAAAAGGAGTGCATTTCTCTATGATAAGAACAAACAAAATAACTCGAGGCCGCCCGGGAACGGCGCTTTTGATTCTTCGCAGCTCCCTCTCCGCGCTCCGCTCTGTACCGCCGCCCCGTCCCGTCCCATGGCTGGGCCGGGCCGGGCAGGGCCGGGGG
>NW_010180191.1:284-566 GCF_000695765.1 Mesitornis unicolor | reverse complement strand
TGCCCACCCCCGGCCATGGGTGCCACCAGCACCGGCAATGCCCAAGGACCCCAAACCTTCAGCCGTGCCCCCTGCCCCGGCTGCTGGCTCTGGGTGCGGCCACGGCCGTTTCTTTGGGGAAGAAAAAAGGGAAATTGGGACCTTTCCCCCAACCGCCACAAGGGCCTGGGCGGTGTCACTGTCACCCGTGCGGTGTCACCCACACGAGGGCCATGGGAGGCACAGGGCTGTGCCCAACCCCTGCCTCTCCTTTCCGAAATCTTCATTTGGGTGAGGAAGGGG
>NW_010180191.1:0-210 GCF_000695765.1 Mesitornis unicolor | reverse complement strand
GCGGCGGGCCCCCCCACCGCAGCCGAGATGGACGAGCAGAGGCGGCAGAACGTGGCCTACCAGTACCTGTGTCACCTGGAGGAGGCCAAGCGGTGGGGAGGGCTGGAATCTGGGAGGGGGAAGAGGCTAAGGCATGGGAGGGTCTGGAGGGGGAGGCTAAAGGGTGCATTTTGGGTCTTCAAAGGGGGTTTTGGGGGGGTTGGTGATTTG
>NW_010180190.1:0-3823 GCF_000695765.1 Mesitornis unicolor | reverse complement strand
TTCCCTTCCCTTCCCTTCCCTCTCCCTCCCTTCCTCACTCCCTCCATCTATCCCTCTGTTGTGGTATCCATCACATCACAAATACTACTTCTCAGTAAAGCCCTGCTACCATGGAACTAATTTTCCTGTAACAGTATAACAGTGTAACATTTTCTCTGCCTTTTCTAAACAGTTAATAGCAAGGCTTACATAGAAAAGCTTTCATTTGTGAACTGAAAGAGAAGATAGATTTTTCTTTGAGTGGTTTTGGTAAGCCAACATCTTATTTTTAGAATTTTTTTGCAAAAAGATTAACAATCTTCAGCATATAATGACACTCCTGTATGCCATTCTTCAAATGACAGTGGCACTACAAGAGTAATTGGAAAATTCCGTTCAGTGGCAGAATGAGAATTTGAACTGCAAAATAAGGCACCATGGGGAACAGCTGAATTAATTTTGAATATTCGTATTTCTATCACAAATGCATATTTTATGAGATAATTGTAAAAATATGTCTCTGTCTAAAATTTGGGTATTATACTGGTGCTGAATTGTGGTCTTCGTAGTGCAACTGAAGAAGCAAAACTTCTTTAGTTAACAGTGCTGGTACAGTTCTGCCACTGTATCTGCAAGCCATTAAAAAAGACTTTTTCGTAACAAAGTAAGTTTCACGTCTACAGCAATTTCTTTTATATTAGCATCAAATCAGAGCTGGGCTGGGCTTCCATAATTGACCTTTGAGAAGACTCAGTAGTAGTTTCTGCCCTCTTGCAGAGGGGACATTTCTGCTCACCAGGTCAACTGAATTAGAAGTAATGCTGTGGCTAGAGAGAGCTTATCTTGCTGTGAGACATATTTCTTTCCCTTGAGTCCACACAGGCAACAACTCAATGCCCATCTCAGAGCATAAAAAATTGACCTAAAGAGACAAATAAAAGCACCAGCAGAATGCTGGTTAAAAAAAAAAGCTGAGGAAAGACAAGAATTATAGCTCTTAAAGTAATCATCATTGACTCAGTCAATTGCACAAGACAAATGAGTTATGGTAAACAACCTAAGGCTCAGAAATTAAAAAGCTTTAAGAATCAAAGTAAGGGTTGAAAATGTTCCTGAACTGGATAGCATATGTCAAACCAAGCTTGCAAAATTGGCAGTCAGAAAGTCAATTGTTTTACTTGGAAGTGGATCCAATTTAACATGTACCCTGTCACTCTGTTAAATTGTCTTATTTTAACCTTTTAAAAACTTAACTCACGCTCTGGTAATACTAAGAATGTATTTAGCTGTTGTTTTCCAAGAAGGCTTTCAATATCATCCCATATTGATAATTATTTCTTTGTTAGGGATATATAGCAGTACTCACTTAATGGACTGTCGTACTGACCAGTTACAGAAACCTCCACTTTTCAACTAAATCTGCTAAGAGCGGAACTGCTTGTGGGACTTGTGTTGCTATCAAAGAGAATTTGAGGCACATCCCCATGTACAAATGTACCAACCTAATGCTAATCCAGGTACTTGAAAATGTAAGCATTTATTTTAAAAAAGTAAAAGATTCTTCCTTTTCTTCAGGTTTTGTACTAGAATGTTCAAGCTCTCTACATTAACCTGTTCATGCTTTGCACTACTACACTGAAAACTGGTAATTTTTTTTTTTCCCTTAACTAAACCTGAGCTTCTCATGAAATAGCATGACTTTGGGAACCTGAGTTTTGCATAGTATTACAGGAATCACAGTAAAAGAGGAATCACATAAACTTTTGGTTGGACATACCTGAAGCAGAACCTGAGTTTGAACTAAGAAATTTACAGTGCTTTTTACAACCCATTACCCTCCTGGTAGAGCCACTATTAAGGCCATGCTTGAAAAGACTGCAAAACACACTTTTTCTTTATTCTTCAGCACTGTTTATGTAAATGATACAGGTGAAGACAAACAATTCTGGAAAATTGTCACTGATTGTCCCTCATAAATGTACATTCTGGGAATGTCAGTGTTTGCAGATTTTTTAAAAACTGATTCAAACTGATTTTCTTCCAAATGCTGAACACATTTCCCTTACCCATATGAAAAATGCAGTCATTTATCTGTTTTGAAGACTATTACCTTGCTTCTTTCTTTGGTCATATGTTTTCTTTTATTTGGCATTCGGAACCTATCAACCATTGTTTTTAATGCTTTTGACCTTTGTTGCTGTTTCCTTTAGGAGAGTTGTGGTAGTAGATACCAGTTATCTGATTTAATTTCAGCTTTCACTAATGAAGACTATTTCGTGGCTTCATTACTGACAGTGCCCCAAATTATTTAAGATGTAACAATCTCATCTATAGCTGTTCCTTGTTTACTTTAGGGATGTGAGAAATGGCATTTGCATACAGCAGATCTTTTGCTATTTAAAATTCTGAATCAGTACAAGATCAGTACAAATTTGACTACAGACTAGTAGGTCTAACAAAGGAGAAAGAAGAGATTACTGCTTCCCTGTATCTGTTCTAGCCGTCTGCCAGAATATATAGCCCAATATATAGGTGTTCATTTAACAGAGCTGTATCTCGTTCAGTTGATTAGTTTATTTAAACTAAACAGTTGGGCCTTGCCTACTGCAGCATGTACAGTGTTCTACTATGAAAGTAGAGGTCACTGCTGAAGCGATGGATGGGTAGCAGACAACTGCATCTTAAACTCTCATAATCTGTCAGTATGAACGACTGAAGAGGCTGCAGAGATGGGGCTGAAAATCACACAGAGTTCCTCTGGTTACCTCTCATCAGGTGGCTCTCACTGACTCCTAGTGAGCTCTTAGTCTACGTAACAGACAAAAGGATTTTACCCCACGGTTGCCTGGCCACCTTCTGCCACGCAGCTAATGCTCTGTCTTGTTGCATGTGACACTCCATCGTGCTTCTGAGCAGTTTATGAGCAGACTCCTTCATAGAGACCTGAAGAATGCCTTAAAATATTGTCTGGTCAGGTTCAGGTTTACAACAGGGACCTCTTAAGCACAAGAATGACATCTAGGTTACACGACTGTTTTTTCGAACTCTCCAGCCAACAGTGTTGTCCCGGCAAAATATTGTTGTGTGGGCCCAGTGTGAAACAAGTATTTGGATGGAAAATTTCAGCTGATGTTAGACAGTTACAGGCATCCATAAACACAGCCTTTATATTGGGAAATGTCAGGCATCTTCTCAATTGCCAGTGCTACCACCTCTGCAGAATGAACTTGAGCAGAATGAACACATATTTCAATGAACTCGGCCTCACCACATCCATATGGAATACCTTACAATGTATCAAAGGGAAAGACAACTTTAGAGGGTTGCTCGGCCTCACAAGGAGTAAGCCTGAACAGAAAGCAGCATGATCAGTCACCCTACTATCAGACCAGACCTTTCCTGTAGTATTTGTCTCCCGCTGTGAAAAAAACCCCAAAACACCTCAGTAAGCTTGCTTACTACACAAAAAACTTGATTCTGAGCAATATAGTAAAAGAAAAGTAAAAAAATCGCTTCTCCTCGACTAGGGTTCAGTAGTGGAAGAACTTGTTAATTCTTTAATGGCCTGTTGTTTTTCTCGCCTGCAAAACGGGACAGTACCACCTCACGGTCTTACTCCAGCCTGGGGGCTGATTCTCCGCTGCGTTTGGGTGCTTCCCCTACCTTCAGCAGGGAGATGCTACCGGACGGGAGCGACCGCCAGCTGTTTTTAATGGTACGCGGCTTCCCAGGTACGGTGGGTGCCTTTCTGCCGGCCAGGAGAGAGGCGGCCGGCGGGGGTCGGTGGGGACGGCTCCAGCGCTGACAGAGCGTGATCCCCTCGAGCAAGTGTGCCGTGCTGGCT
>NW_010180189.1:0-40932 GCF_000695765.1 Mesitornis unicolor | reverse complement strand
ACCTCATTTAGGTGTTCCTGCTCCGGCAGGGAGATTTGACTAGATGATCTTTTGAGGGGTCTTCCAATCCCTAACGTTCTGTGATTCTGTGATTCTGTAATTCTCCAGGCTAAACAGACCCAGCTCTCTCAGCTTTTCATTATATGGGAGATGCTCCAGTCCCCTCACCATCTCAATGGCTCTATGCTGGACTCTCTCCAGTAGTTCCTTGTCCTTCTTGAACTGAGGAGCCCAGAACTGGACACAGTATTCCAGATGTGGCCTCACAAGGGCAGAGTGGAGGGGGTGGATAAGCTACTTAACCTACTGGCCACACTCTTGGCAATGCACCCAAGGATGCTGTTGACCTTCTTGGCCACAAAAGCACATTGCTGGTCAACGGTCAGCTCCTATCTACCAGGACTGCCAGGTTCTTTTCCTCTGAGCTGCTCTCCAGCAGGTCAGCTCCCATCCTGTATCGATACATGGGGTTGTTCTTCCCCAGATGCAGCACCCTACACTTTGCCCTTGTTGAATTTTATTAAGTTTCTCCCTGCCCAACCTTCCAGCCTGTCCAGGTCATGCTGAACGGCAGGCACAGCCTCCCGGTGTGTCAGTCACTCCTCCCAGTCTTGTACCATCAGCAAGTTTGTGCTGTGAAGCCTTCACAGCAAACGTCAGGGTAATAGAAGTTCCCCACCAGAACAAGGGCCTGTCATTGAGAGACTACTTTCAGCTGTCTGTATAAGGCCTCATCAGCTTCCTCATCCTGAACAGGTGGCCTGTAATAGACAGACACAACAGTATCTCCCATATTAGCCTGCCCTTTAATTCTTACCCACAAGCTCTCAACACGCTCTTCATCTCTCCCTGGGCAGAGCTCAATACATTCTAGTTGCTTTTCCACATAAAGAGCAACTCCACCGCCATGCCTGGTTGGCCTGTCTTTCCTAAAAAGGACATAGCCATCCATGACAGCATTTCAGTTATGTGAGCTATCCCACAATGTCTCTGTAACTGCAATCAGATCATAACCCTTCGACTGCACCCAGACCTCTAATTCCTCCTGTTTATTCCCCATGCTGTGTGCATTGGTGTACAGGCATTTCTGAGACGGAGCTGAGCATGCAGCTTTCACCCAAGAATGGTGGAAGACCTTCTGATGATCATCATGGCAGGCAGCTGAGGAACCTCTGTTCTTCCTCTGACTGGTTAAGCTTATTCCCCAGCTGGGTATAACTGATTTCACCTCTAACATTGAGCCACCTCTAGGCTCATCTCCAGTCAGCCTGGTTTTATCCCCTTCCCTCTTCAAACCTGGTTTAAAGCCTTCTCAATGGGCCTGGCCAATTCACATGTGAGAATCCTTTTCCCCTTTGAGAAAGTTGAACTCCATCTGTCACCAGAAGGTCCCATTGCCATGTGCAAAAAAAAATAAAAATCAAAAGTTATGCCATATACAACATCAAATTTATATACTTTATGATCAGGAAATGATCCCTAACTTCTGACTTCACCACAGGGGTAGAACATAAAAGATGAAAATAACATAATAGAGAACAAGAAGAGAGTATATTAATTTTTGAGATGTGAACTGTTGAAAAGTCAAAACACATTTTAATTTTTATAGAATAACAAGAAGAAAAAAGTTTTGTGAAGAAGCAGTTATGTATTTGATCTATTCTAGCAATTCCAGGCCAAGAATTTACTTAGTAGTTTCAGCATTAGTAAAAATACTGGCTCTTTGTTAACTCACTAACCTTATGTAGGGTACAGGATCATTCTGAACCATAGTAAGCAGCCATTGTAGTTCTTCATAGCTCCTATCAACTGCAAAGAAAAAGAAAACAAAATGCCTATAAATACACATAAACTGGAAGGATTTTGATCAAGACAATCACAAGTTCCTGAATTAGCACACAAAGACCTTGAATTACTGCAACTAAAGAGGAATTTCATTCAAAGTGCAAATTCAGAGTAAACGGTGGTTTATTTTACACTGAAGTAGAAACACACATGAAACTCCCACATGCCTCAATTGTTCAATAACCACCAACTTGGCTATTAGCAGGGAACTCAGTCACTCGTGCGCGTTGGCTGGGATGATCACAGAGTAAATGATCATCTTGATATTGTGTGCTTCCTGAAACAAACACATTCAAATATCCTTTCAACAATCAGAAGCATAATCTTTTCTATAGAGAATATGCAATTCTCATACACAGGAATCTGCGAAAGGTTATAACCTATAAATAGGGGATAGAAAGAGGAAGAGTACAGGGCTTAAACAAAACTGCAAGCATATTCCTCTCAGTAGCCTTCCCTAGTTTTTTAAATCAGTACACGGTAATTAAGATGTATTTTGAAACTTATCAGCATATGCTTCTAGAAAATTGCTGCCTTTCACTGTTAGAAACAAAAATCAGCTTGTTAAGTTTAAAATTTGAAATTCATTACAAAATTCCTTTGATTTTCAGAGTAGCATTGCAAAACAAGAAAAAAAACACAGGGTATCATCATCATCCATTACATAAAAATGAGATAATTTTTATGTAATCTTTTTCTCAGGTGCATAATTGTGTGATTTTACAGCAGTATTTCTTCTCATTTCCTAAAAATAAATGAAGTGCTTGCTTAGGCTTTGCTTTACTTCAGAATTTGGGGTGTATTAGTCATTCTTGTACAGACAACTCCAAAAACATTTCTGTTGCTTTCCATTTTGTGGTCCTAGCAATGTATTTCTTTCTTTCCCAAACCTCCCGTATTTGCAGTTCTAAATACCTTAGTTCAACTTTCCTTTCTGATCTCAGTTTTCAGTCAAGAATTTTTAAATATAACTTTTTTAGATCAATCAATTCTAATATCTATTATTCCCTTGTCATTGCTTTTAAAGGAAGTGCCAAATTATTTAAATTATATTATGACAACCAGCACTTCAATTCTATAAGAAGTTGTTCAAACACTCTGGACAACAAGAACATAAGATCTCTTCCTGGGCTGGGAGGAGGCAGCCAAGTAACTAAAAAATACATTATATTGCCCTAAAGATGGCTGAATAGTCTTTTGCAGGCCACCTGCAAGTCAGCCCTGCTCTTCCTACAGTTCAACCAAAACAGAACTGATTACACTGGTGAGGCACTGAACTGGGCTGATAAGCCCTGTTTAGAGGCAGAACGTATTAGGTCAAGTGCTGCATCATTTAGACCATGGCTACACAGTTCTGGATGATGCCAGAGCAGATTTTTTTGGCTTTTTCTGTTTGCTGCCTTGCTTGGGATAGAAGGCAGGCAGAACGCTGCAGACAAAAGTTGTTTTGTACAGAAGAAACATAACATTGTATAACCATGCAGCAAAGACTCACAACATGGCAAACATATTAAGTCACTATCATAAGCAAGCTGCAACTATTATGACTGCTAATAAAAGAGATTTTAAAATGGTTTTTAATGAGAAAATGAGAAGTCTAGGAGATGTGTACTATCAGCTGAGAGCATTGGATAACAACCAAGAAACTTCATACTTCTATGGTTAAAAGTCTTTTTTGCCTCTTAAACATATTTGTGCTTGAAATAAAGTCAGTCTTCCCTGCTATTTGCTTTATAGTGTAAACTAGGCATGTTAGATTTCCAAAACTTTGCTACTAATGCACTGAACCTGCTTTTCAAATTTACATAGCAACTACAAATCATTTTGAGGAGCAATGGCAAACTAAACCTCTCCTTGGGTAGAACAAATCTCATTAGTCAGAGGAATCACAGAATCATACAACAGCCCACTTTATAAGGGACTTCAAAAGATCATCTGGTCCAACCTTTCATAGGAAAGGGAGCCTAAATGAGATTATCCAGCACTGTGTCCAATTGCATCTTGAAAACCTCCAGCAATGAGGACTCCACCACATCCCTGGGGAGGTTGCTCCATTGAATGATGGCTCTTAGTGCAAAAAATTCTGTCTCGCATCAAGATGAAACTTCTCCTGGTACAACTTGTACCTGTTGCCCCTTATCCTCTCCATGTAGCTCCTTGTGAAGAGAACCTCTGCCCTCTTTGTAGCTGCCCTTTAAGTATGGAAGTATTGCACTAAGGTCCTCCCAAGCCTGCTCTTTCTCCAGGGAGAAAAGACCTAAAAAAGACCTAACTCCTTCCATCTTCAGACACTGCTCCCAAGCCACAGATCCTGGCCTGTATTGGGCTCTTTGGTTACACTGTCCCAGGGGCAGGATCTTGCCCTTGTCCTTGTTAAACTCCATTCAGTCCTTGCTTGCTCGCTCTTCCAGCCTATCCACGTCTCTCTGTAAGATGGCTCTCCCTTCTGACACGTCCGCCTCACCACCCAGTTTAGTGTCAAAAGCAAACCTGGTGAGGCTGCTTTCAATGCTGTTCTCCAGATCATTTATGAATAATTTCCCTGGGAGACCCCACCTGTGACAAGCTGCCAGCCTGAGTAAAAACCAGTGATCTCCATCCTCTGAGCGTAGCCCACGACTAATTTCCTACTCATCTCAAAGAGCACCCATCCTGTCTGCATCTTGCCAGTTTGTCTAGGAGAAGGCTGTGGGGAAAAGATGTGTAGATTTTCATACTTCCGGTAGACATAAAAACAAGTGATTGCTTTCTGAAGTAAAAATCCTCTTGAGATTTTTTTTCGAATTACAAGAGATGGTATATCAGTTCTCAATTACAGCAGAGCATTTTCGAGACCCTAAGTTGCAACATGCATGAGATTAGATAATAATGGATGTTTATTTAGAATAGTTTGTTGTTACCTCTTAGAACTACACAACTGCTTTGTTGTATACATATAACTACCAATAGTCATATAACTATCAGAAGCTAACTTTAAAACGTTAATAAACTTTGTTCACTTCAAGCCAGTTTAGATCAACTGTCCAAGTCCTTATATGCTGCCTCAAGCATTTTACAGAGTTACTGTGTCTCAAAAAAACCCTTACTATTAACAGCAAAGAAAACAACTTATTGAGTTCCATGGAGAAATTATTTCTTTTAAAGTAACTTTAAAAAGGCCATGCTATTCCTACCTTGAGACTTGACAGAAAAACATGGAAGTTCCACACTGCCCCAGAAAATACAGACTTTCCTTTTTATAGAAATTACAAAATCTGTCAGCTTCCTTTACAAGAACTATTAAAACGCCAGCTTTGGCACAAGCAACAGGCATTTGATAGCTGCTGGTTTACATCCAGTATGAACTGGAAACCAGGTAACTGGGAACAAGAAGAATCAGGCCTCTTGGCAATGGACTGCCAACCATTTCTCTTTCCAAAGCCAGGCTTAGAGCTCTCCGAGGCAAATGCTGCTAAATTCTACATGGGTAGCTGAAGAAGTCAGTTAGCACACTGAGCTTCTGGATTTATCCCTCCACCAAAAACTTACTCATCTTATAGCAGGAGCAGAAGCTCGTATGTTCAGCACTGGAAGGCTGTATTTGAGAAATTATACTGATGACCAGTTAGAGGGTTGCCTGTGTTGTGAGTTGTAGTGACTTTATAGCAGACAGCTATTTGCATCTGCTACCTCTGCATCAGAGAAAAAGTCCCTGGCAAGGAGCAAGGCAGTTAGGTACAGTAATATTCTAATCCATCATTTCCAGATCTCACAGTGAGCTCAATCAGAAATTATGTTCAGCTCAATCACTGATTTCTTCAAGTAATCTTTCTACTACTTTTCACCATTCAAGCTTTATCTTCCTGCAGAGTACTTTGAACAACTTACCCTATCTTGCTTATACAGCAACTCATTTGATCAGCTGTTTTCAAGAGGTACTATATTACTTTGCAGTGCAAACACCATTCATAAAAGGTCAAGAATTGAATAAAAAAACCTCATTATTTCTATCAGCTTGTATTTCCACAGGGTGGGATGAATCAGTGAGATTACTCTAAAGGAAGCAGGCTGATGAATAAGTTTTCCATTCTCCAGCAAATCTTTCCACTAACACTCTATGAAGGGAGGAAGAAAGAGAGCAGCCCAATCAAGAGATGCACAGCACCAGCAGAGTCACCAAATGGTACATGTGCAGCAGGTTATGGATCTAGAATGCCTGGATCCACAAGACTGAGGACTGAGCTTCAGAGTGATGCTCAGCACACAGCCTCCCTTGACCAGTTTTTCTGTATGACAGCCTGATTTCTGTCTGTAAGCGTATGTCTGAATACCACCAGATGTGTTTACTCAAATACTTCAATTGCTTTAAAACCTCTCATTGCCCACCTAGCTTGCAAATTCTTTGAACAGAATGACAGCAGTAAGATCAAAGTAATAAAGTCTTTATTAAAAAAAAAATTATTCATGCAAAAGGCAAACAAAACTCTCTGTTACCCTGAAAATGAGAACATGAAATTTGAGGCAGAATAATTAGACGTCTAGAATCACCCATCTGCTCACAGAGGAAGAACTGAAGGATTTGGCCACTTTGATAGGGATAACCCTTCAAACACAAGAACTGCCACTTTTTAACAGAGGGAGACTAATACAAAGAAATGAACAGGCCAATGTAGTACTAAATTCATTTTATAAAATGTAAACCATTAAAGCTATAATTTCCAATGTCTCTAGAAAAATCTGTCAGAATTGAATTTCAACTTCAAATGGCATTAAAGAAAGCTATGCAGTATTTTTTTCAAGGACCTGCAACAGTCAACTAAGAAAAAGACAGTATTAAAAAACTGAAACATCTCACAAACATAAGCTATGCATAAGGAATGGCAAAACAGAATCAACCAATAATCATTACAATAATCTAAGTTTCAAAAATTTACAACCATAAGATGCATGCAAAAAGCAAAATAAAGACATTAGGAAGAAGATAAAGTAAACCCAATAACTTTAACTGCTATTATGTCTGAACTCAACTGTATCAAAGTAACTGAAAATGAAGTGTTAAAAAGAAATTACCAAACGCCCTTATCACTACTCATTATTTCAAAACTTAGGTATCTGATTCAATTTGCATGACACTGACAAACAATGCTCACCATATCTCCATAAAACTTGCATTCCCTAGGACAAAACATTAATAGAAATCTCAGCTTCTTATTGACACATCTGACATCACACAAGCTCTTCTGGTGGACACTATTTCAACCTAACATTAATGAGGGAAGTATTAAATTTTTCTACTGTATCACAAGTGTTACCATGTGTCGAAACACTTGGAAAAAAAGTACCTTTTGTGTAATCAACAACAGCCTCCAATGCTGCTATTCGGACATCTACAAAGTGCCCGTATTCTGCATATGACTTGAAGAGAGCAGGATCACTTGGGACATGACCATTCTTCTGAAGCACTCGAATGGCTTTCAAACAGCTAAACGTGAAAGAGGAAATTTACATTAGGTTTGTGGAATGCCAGCCAAGAAGAACAGAATTACTTTCTTCAAAATCAAGTACTGCAATTTTTCTAGAATTACATTATTCAAATTAACATGTTACAATTACTGTCACAGCATTAACACATAGCTCTCATTAACTCTGAATTAGGCAGAAACACAAACAAAATTCCCCACCATGTCGAATTTGTTGTTTGGTTTCAGTAGAACTATACTAATTTACAGAGAAAACACAGCTCAGATTACGTTGTGTACTCTGCAGACACTGTTACGACGCTACCTTTTGCAAAGCTTTCATATATGCTCTTCTTAAAGAGGCACAAGCATGATCATCTCATGCCTGCTATTAAAAGTTTACACTGACAGAAATTAATGTCAAAAAATAAAGCAATCAAGACAAACTCACAGTATCATCTTCTGGAAACTGGAAGGACTTTGACACTTAAGATTAAGACACAAGCTAAAATCTCAAATACTAACTACAGAAAGGTACATAAAAACCAAAAAAGTAGCATTTATGTGTCTGCTGTCTTCATGTGTACAACAACTATTAAACCACACCTGACTGTAATGGTATGCCTGTAACTGGGAAGAAGCTTCTCCATATTTAGGAAACGAGTAATTTCTTCAAGAATAAGTCGAACATCAGGATTTAAGTTGTCCAATGTTCGAACTTCATTGTTCACACTGACTGCAGGAGTTACAGAGTTGGCTAGGGCATCAATCAGCTCAGCACGATAGTAGTTGTCTGAAAACTAAATAAAGACAGCAATTAGACAAGCCAATATAACAGTATATATTCTTCAAAAGCTAAGAAATGTCAAAGCGCTGTTAGAGAACAAGATCTTAAAACAAAACCATGTGAGAAACTGCATGAGAAAGTAAAACAATTTGTTCTGAAAATGGATTTGAGATTAACTAAGCAACCAGACATATAATCAATCACAAATCTTTGCTCTATAACAAGAGCATATTAATATTAACACTTTTTAAAAATAAAAATGAAAAAAACAGACACTGAATATTTTCCAGATATGGAAAATAAAAGCCATTATTTTGAAATGTGAGCACCTAAAACTACCTGTTTGTATCTATATTCAGTACCAAGGTTGTCAAGGTTAATGGGTGCTTAGCAGCTCATAAAAATCAGTTTATCTAGATAGCACTTCACAAGCTTCTGAGGTGAACTAATGGGGTCACTGTTGCTTAGTGAGGAAAATCTTGCTTTTTTTATTCACTCCTTTCACCTGGGCTCACAGTTTCACCCCTTCTATTGTGTTGGCTGCTGCATTTGTTGGTCTGGTTAATTTAGTAAGCAGCAAAAGTTATAATAATAGAACTTAAAAAACAGAAAAAAGTACGGGATTTGAATATCTGTTAATCTGAAAAACCCCAGTATCTGCCAGATCTGACAGAAGACGTCAAATACTTGCATAGAAGGGACAAGTGGAAAAAGTGAGGTGGGATCTCTCCTTTGGTAGTGGGGAGATGTTAGCACAACTCACCCCATTCTGGGACTACTGGTGCTTGCAATTCTGTGTCTAACTCTCTACCTCTCCACTCTATCATCCTCTAAAATCAGTAATCTTGCAACAAATGTCTTGTTACAGTATGTGCTTCTACACACAAGAAAGTAAGGTTTAAGAGACTTCAGATATGTTCTACTTAACTTTGGGTACTCAACTGGGAAGATTATGCTAGGCTACTAGCAGTTGTAGACTTCCTTCATAGCTAGGGAGATGGGATTTGGTATAATCTCGGGACCTTAAAGGTCATCTAACCATCCTTCAGAGGTGGTCTGTGTGGAAAGGAACTTTAGATGACAACACTTTCAACTCAGATGCTTCAATTTAGTGATGGAACAATATTAACCTGGCTTCGAGCTCCTATTTAACCAGATGAAGACATTGCAGTTCTGTGAGCTAGAGCTGACATTCAGAACTCAGAATCCCAGAGTCCTGTATACAGTTAAAAAAAGAGATTATTTCCTTTCTCTTTCAAATATTCTTTGCAAGGTCAAAAAAACCCCCAACAAACCAGTGCTTAACTTTGCATGCTACATGTCAGCCTCATGCACATTTTCTCAAAACACATGGCTCTTTTGAATGAAAATGAGTAAAGCAAGAGAAGTATGTGCACAAATGAAGACAGGCAGGTCCCTCATAAGTCAACAAGCACAAAGAGCTTTGAAACATCCAAGAAATGCTGCCACGGATTTGACAGCTACAGAACATTCTGTAACATTTACCGTTTAATTTAGTGTACCACTTTTTCATCAACTCTCCTAGCCAGATATTTACATTACTGGTACAAAACATCGTGCAGCATATTAACAAAGACTTTTTTCAACACAGAAAGTGAGAGATTATAATAAACACATTCTTTACCTTATTCTTCCGGTTATCATTATACTTGATCAAATCCAAAATAAACATTAAAACTTCCTTTGGACAGAGGTTGTGAATATCTCTCAGAAGGGCCATGGCAACAGGCATAGTCTGCGCAATAGAATTAATGCTAACATCATTCTTACATTAGTGAAATGATAGTTACATGCTGAAACGAGCAACATCCTAAAAATGAGCAATTAACATTTTTACAATAGGAAATCTCCGAAAAGTTGTATTGAAATGCTTTATGAAAGTCATACCACATGCTATATAATTTTCAGATCAAATAAACTATGTAACTATTGCTCAATAATTAGCCATAGTGCAGACAATTGAAAAAACTGTCTATCCAAGAAAAGACTCTCAAGGCAAGGCACCACCAAAGAGATAACAAATGAAAAATAATGAAACTCAGAAAATTATGATAGAACTAACTCTAACTCTGAGATAGATACTGAATTTGGGTGTTTTCAAGTAAGCATGATGTCTAAGCTTCCATTACCATCGAGGCATAAAGATTCGATACAATCAGTGAAGCCTAAAGACAAGCCAGACAAGTAATAGCCTGATTAAGTATTTATTTCAGAATAAGATATGCAGCTCTCTAGGCCCCACTCACATAGATTTAGGAGTCTTACTTTAGATCTATAAACCTGGGACATGGGATTAAAAGGGAGAAAAGTGTAAGATTTAGTGGGAAAGAATGAACACTAATGAAAACAGCAGAAAAATACAAAAGAAACTCCAAGAAAGAGACGTGGGGGGAAGAATTAAGCAGTTTTGGACAAAGTAAGAAAACAAGTGTTGAGTTTTCTCCATAATAAGTAATATGAAATCTGGGAAATAAGAACTCAATCACCCAATAATTCTAAGTGAATCTTCAGAGAAAACCATTATAATTCATTTTGTTATCCAGTATACAACTAACAACTATAGGTCCCTGTGAAAACCCCTGCATTAACATTAAAATAAGCGGCAACAATGCATGATGCTGACAATTAATAGAACAGAGAGGGCATAAAGAATTATGCAGTCCCTTGAACGAAAAAGCCCACCAATTTAAGATAAGATTTACAAGATTTTATTTGCCGTATAATATCATTGCCATTAATGAAAAAAGACAGCTGCTGAATTCACCTAAAACATAAAATGAGTGGGTTTGTTACTGTGCAATAAATTATATGTAAGAATGAGCTCACAAATACTTACAAATAATTGCTACATGTACTACATTCTGAGAAAACTGCTTATTTAACTTCAGCTACTCAGAAAAAAAATGCCTAAATTTTGTTAACTGATTTTTTTACTAAGACAGAACAAACAGATGCCATACTAGAAAGAAATAGTTATTTTGGATTTTTATTAAAAAAGCAGGACTCTGTTACTCATGCTCCTGTAGTTGTCAACTGTTGGAATGTTTTTGTATTTTGACATTTCTATTAAAATATTTAGTTAAAAAAATAATTTTACCTTTTGCAGAAAGTAGCTTTGAAAATTCATGAAGTTGTTGGTCTTCACAATGTTTGGACAAGTCTTACAACAAAACATTCGGGTAAAGAGTGACTTCATGGCTGGTGGTCCTGTCCATGTACTTACCATGGAATTTGCAATCTGCATAATTAGGAAGGGAAACTGTATTAACATCACCACTGCAAGTTTAGTTTGGCAGTAGAAAAATATACATTTCCCATAATCAAAAAGAATAACTGTTCCCATAATCAAAAAGGATAACTTCCAGGAACATACTGTCCTTCAAATAGATACATCAATCTATTATCTTATATTAGCCAAGCTTTCACCGCCATCCCCAACTACCTTCTCTACATTAAAAGTAAATTTTCATAAAATTGTTCCACTTGGAAGATATCTGCAACTGATTATCTTTCCATGATAAACTTCTGTTCTTAATTATTTTCTCTTCTATATTTTAGATGAAAATTCTGTGTTTATTAAGCCAAGTTTTCTGACTCTACAGAAGCCAGTGATGGAAGAACCTTTTGCAATACCAACTTCCCAAATTTACCCTGCCAGTAACCTCAGCCTAGACTTTAAGCAGTCCTCAGACACGCTAAGACTAAAAGACCACCCCTAAAGTGAAGGCAAGTCAGCTTCTTCTAACTTTAATAGCAATTCACAAAGAGACTCTGCACTGAGACAAATTTATTGCTACAGTCTGCTTTGGTGTAAGGCAGTCAGCTTCCACAGAGACAAAACTGCCTGTGTGCCTTCCCACCATCCTGGGATTCGTATGTTTGCTGCACAGAGCAATGAAAGCCCACAGACAAGAACACCTACACCTGATGATGGATTAAGATGTTACTGTCATGCACAGCTATGAAACTCCTCAATGTTTGGGGGGTAGGGAGGCAGAAATTTGTGTTATTGTTGCTTTTTTAAACCTTATAGCACATCACTGACACTGCAATGGATCTGAACGGGAAAATCAGCTTGCATACTCCCAGGAATTCATTTTGTGACAGTGATTTCTCCTTTCTCTGTAGGGTTATTTGTCATGAACTACTCAGCAAAGTGTGTGCATGTGCACACACACACATCTACTAAACTCTTTGAGGATTTAATATATTTCCTGGATACTTTACCCATGAGAGACTGAAGTGCTGTTTTGCAATGAAGTATACAGTACACTGAGAAAATATAGTAAAATCAGTTTTAGAATTGCATTATCATCTATCATTTCTCTGTATCAACACAAATACACCAGGAACATTACACAATAGTAACTACAATCCAGTTAGAAGCAAATCAACAAAAAACAAGCCTCCCCCTAATAAACATAAGAGACATGGCTTTTTTTTTCCTCCAATAAAGAATACAAATCCTGAAAGCTGTGAAAATTAAACTGAGTTAATGACAACAGGAAGCGATTCTTACTAACACCCTGATGTTGGAACTAGCAATAGAATATATTACACTTTCCTCCTAGGTAACTTACATAAACATATCTACAACTCTGTCCTGCAACGCTCCTTCACCATGATTCAATGTCACAGCCACACTTTTTGCTTAGCTTTATAATCTTTTTTTCTGTAAGTAAACAACCTTATCTGTAGACCCAAGTTTTTCCACACAGTTACAACTCGGTAAAACTGGTTATGATTATCTGCAGCCCAATTGCCTAAGAATTCAAAGTAAAGACAGAAAAAAAAAAAATTGCATTTAAATATTGTAACAACTGCTCTTTTAATATTAACCTATGGAATATACACGTTTAAGTGTTCCACGTGAATTCATTATGAAACGTGTATATTTTAGGTCAGCTGCCAGCAGTACCAATACCTGCACATACACTGGCAGTATTACATCAGTGTTTCATAATATTAAAATACTTTGACACAAGCATTTATTGGATTTTGATTTTCCAAATATGGCCAAGGGATTTATTTCTATACAGGTACTGAATTATTCCGAACAGGTACACAGCAGAAAACAAGCTACATGTCAATAATGTGAACTTTACAAATAGTAAGTATGCCATAATGGCCATAAAAGTACATCAACAGCACGTCTTCTTAGAAATTTTTATTCTTCTGTGTTTCCACCTAGTTGTTTTATAGGGTTCTCTAATTTTCATTCTTAATGCTAATTTTGTTTCACAGGAATTATTTGGCTTTTTAATATTAAATTGTAGATCAACATGATGTTGATCTGAAACAATACAGAGCAGTAATCTGAATTCACATTAGACATTACAGACAAATTTCAGAACTTGAGAGTTCTCAGCAGACAGGCCAAGGAACTTCTCAGTAAAATAAAAAACATACATTTGGGCTTTGAAAGAAACTAAACAAAAGTCTTTTATTTCTGCCACTTAAAAAAACCACAAGGGATTTCATTATGTCTGACATCTCAATTTTGACAATTATGAAAGCCTTCTGCAGTCTCCATTTACAGACTAAAATAATACAGCTTTCCTTTCAAATCAGTCATCTTAAAAATACTTGGCAAACACTTTTAAGAGGCTAAATATCAAGCCAGTTTAAGAGCTCTGATGTGTTTTGACTCATTTTCAAACGTTTACAACATCCAGTGGATTTCTTCCCTTGCTCCCATCCACAGAACCTCACCTTTGCAAGGCAGAAGCAGGCCAGCATTCGCACGCGGTAGAAACACTGCTCTTGCTCTAGAATATCAGTCAGTGCAAGCCGTGATGCTGGGGTAGGGAACTTCTCCAATGCCAGAATGGCTTCTTCTTGTGCAACCACATCTCTCTCGTATCGAAGCTGATACTGCCACATGAAATCAGATTGCTCAAATTCTACCTTCCGCAGCACTGACATATCAGGGTCTATTCTTATCCAGAGCAAAGGGGAATCGGCACTAAGACAGACATGAAAAACATTAATAGCTTACAACATTTCAAGACTATAGAAATTCAGAAGATGTTCTAAGTACTTCAAAAATAATTCACAAGAAGTTAGAGTCAAAGAACCAAAAAAGAATCTAAATTAGAGGGGACTTTTGAAAGTGACCTGGTCTGATCTCCTGCTTCTGTAGCCTTCCAGGGTAATCTGTCCAAAACTCTAATATATCAAAGTGAATACAGTGTTCTTAAACTACAGATCTGAGTTGGTAGTAAACTACTGTATAATCTCAATAGATTTAATTCTACTTCCTCAGACACTAACTTTCAACTTTACATCTTCTACAGTTTAAGACTACCACAAAAACCCCAATCCAACAAAAAAAATCCGGTGGTAAACACCCAGCTTTTATAACTGTTTTTTATCAATAGATGTGAAAGTGCTTTACAAACATACACACGCTATGATGTTGAAAGCTGACAAGGGTAAACATGAAAATGTACAGAACAGCCAATCCAAATGACAAGAAAAGTAAAAGTATCAAAGACAGGATTAAAGTTTTAGTCCTACAGATAAAATTACTCAACTGTATTCCACCCAAAGAAGCATTTTATACTTTAGTATTCAGACAGCATCATGACTACAGAAGTCATTTATGGGAGCAACAAGCACAGTATTATATAATAAAGTCTCTGAACTCTGTTTTCCACATAAAATTGATAACAGCAAAATACAGACATGGAATTAGGAGAGAGTTCAGAATGCTGAAAAGAACATCATTATAAATATTATATGTATTTCTATATACATGTGTAGAATATCTAGAATTACTGTCAAGATAGTAACTAGGGGAGAAAGCACAGTGAAGAGTGCATACATAGGATTTAGAAGAACAGAAAAGCAAGCATGAATTTGCCTCCAAAGAGCTATCTGTTCCAACTGAAAGTAATGCCAGTATGAAGCACTTGTTTTCAATCTAAAAGGATTATTTTGGAATTAACCACAGACTTCAGGAACTTGTCTGTCAGTGCTAATTAAATGGTCTTCATCGAGGTCCAACAAAAGTTGCTCTTACTTTGTTTCAAGCAAATTCTTGTTTACATTTTACCTATAAAGTCAGCTGAAAGGTATCATGAGAAATGTGTAAGAAATAATAAGGTAATTTATTATTATATTATTATATGCTAGTCATATAACTATCACAACATTACTATCAAATCCTTCAAAACAACATGCATTAGACAAGGGGAACATGGCTCTGTCTCACACTGGGGAACTGCAACAAGCTAGCTTACTCCATAGCAGAAAGGTCCATGTCCACCTCTTCTCCATTCATCAGTGGAATCTTTTTCTTTTTATTTCTATTTAAGAAAAGAAAATAGAAAAAAACACAGGCATTTAAAAAAAATCATATTAGCAAAACCTGTTTATAAATGGAGCTTGAGCCTGCAGAATTACTGCCTGTGTATTTCACCACACCAGAAAATAACATGCTCCCCTGCAAAAAATATTGACAAAGTTGAGCTATGCATTAGTTTTGTTCAAATAATAATCACCAATAGTTTACATTGGTTTAAACTTGACTGCCACCATTTTTACAATTACACATAAGCATACTAAAAATATTTGCAATTTGTATTTTAATTCTTACCTTCTGCTTTTAGAATGGCAAGGTATATCATGTTTAAGACTGTTTTCTTCAATCTGCAATGTATGGTTGAATGATCCATCAAGCTCTTGCACTGTCACTTTAAGAGGACCCTTCAAGTTCACAAGATTTTGTTATTAACATTAGAATTACACTTACTAATGTAGACATCATACTTCCCCATGTAGGCAAAAATATGGAAAATGGACCTTACCACGTATTTCTGAGTCCCAGGAGAGGTGTAGTCTTGTTTTATTTCCAATTCCAATACATTCCGTTTTCTATTAAATGCAAAGCTACCATAAAATTTTACCACTCCACTCTGATCACTAATAAGCAGTATAGGAATTTTAGTGCACAATGTAGTAGTTACAAATAAACATAATTCTCAATGTTTTCACTCTTTACACTTGCTTCATGCTTCCTTATTTCTAGAATTTCCTATCCCAAGAAAATGAGGAAATGAAAACACTTATGTTTGTTCATGAACCTTTAAAGATTGTTTAATTTTTTCTTTAAACTGTTCTTTAATGTATAACCATGTACCTTACAGAAAAAACTGACACACAATGAAAATTATCTATTAAGAAAAAAAGTCATTGTGAAAAACTATACTGGACTCCACCACATCCAATTTCCTTTGCATGCTCTACGAGAAAGCAATTGAGTAAGACTTCAGTAATTCCAACATGATTTGTTTTACTATATATTTTAGTTAAATAAAACTCAGGGGGAAATATAGATATTAGTTTCTGTTTTCTACTCACACTACATTTAACTTAATTATTTTATTGCAGTTTTTCAAACTGGGTCATTCTGAACATTAACGCGCGTGTGTGTATATATACATGAATGCTCAGAGTGTATGTGTGTATTGATTTATATATAAATGTTCACGTATATATGTCTATATATATGTATATCTATATTTAAGTTCACATTTACATGAAGACATACAATATGACTAATAAAAAGCAATGATCTCTCTCTGCATTTTTATGCCAGGCAATTTCTTTAAGTCAACTGTTCCTGTGAATAACTTCATCGTTGATTATTTGTATGACAACCATTGCTACGCTTTATTTATAGCAAAACTAAAACACTAGATTGAAGTATCTTAGTCTAGTGCATGCTTCCAACAAGTCTTTGAAGATATTAGACAAAAGCAAGGAAGAAAAACCTGTTCTTTCATGCCCTGACATTTAAGGGAGGAGTTGTCAGATTCAAAGAGGCTTCTTATCATGCACGCACACATCATGCAACTTTTCTCCCAAAATACGGTTAGTTGGCTGAATACCTCAGAGTGGGTCTGTTCACACTGGCTGCCTTCATAAAGGTCTCTGACTTTGTCATCAGGTACAGCTTCAGGCATTTTTAGTAGTTTCTTCAGGACAAGATTTAAACGCAGCATCAACACAACACTCGATAGCACCAGATAACACTAGGTAACGGTAACAAGATATCCTCCCAAAAAATGCAAAGACCTGCTAGGGTCTTCCAAAGCGAAAAATCTACTGCCACGGGTGCAACCGTGTTTGAAGCATGGTAGGTAGGTTGCAACTGCAGGATTAAACACAAGTTACAGTTAACATGATCAGCCTTGGGGCCAAAGAGGCTGAAAAATCCCCAAATCTGAGAGTTACAATTCTTCCTTGCTTACAGAACACAGACGTAGTTAAGATTCACTCAGCACATACAGGACCCCTATTTTCCTCAATGCTTGGCACAGTTAAGTATGGAAATTAGAGTAATCTGTACTTATAATTTATGAATAGATTTGATGCAGATAAAACACTAACTTCTCATATTACTCTATAAATATTAATTATACGGTGTTTTTAGTTAGCTAGTGAGATGCATGAACATTATTAAGTCAGCTCAAATAAATAATGTCTACATATAAATACCTACTTTTGTTTTCTGTTAGAAGAGTAAGGTATGGTTTTGTTGCAGTCATGTATGATTTTAGCCTGCAGTCATGTTAATTAAAACTACCAATTAAACCTGCTAAATGGAGCAAATTCAAATTTACTCTTACATCAATCCAAAATAAGAAATCCTATTTCTTCACTAATATCACTGAAGTGTGAAGAATCAACACAGAGAGGTGTATTTTACCTGAGATTGTAACATTAACACAAACTACCAAGCTATTAAAAGTTAGTGTATTTTAAACTATCAATCTGTGCTTTAGGTTACTTATTTCTTGGTGATTTACTGGAAATCACATCTTCAAATGCACCAGACTATAGCATTTTCCATGTCAGACTTCAGCATATTTCTATGGGCAGTGTCCTCTGGAATCCCTTTAGTATAATTTGGCCTTAAATTTCAGCAGAGTTCTTGTGTTTCCTTTAAAGTAAAAATTAAAATCATGAATTCCCTTCTAATAAAGAACACCCAAAGAAGCTAGCATACTCTAAATGACTACAAGAGGAGTGTGATACTGTGGCTCACATCTATTTCTAATTCAAAGAATAATGCACTTAACTGTTTTAAGCAAAGATATTTCATACCTTTCTTCACATTCCTTTAATAGTGCCAATTAAAAAACAAATTCTTTCTCCAGATTAACAATCCAGTCCAAGAATAAAAAGGATACACCCACTGCTTTATTAAAGGTTGGATGTCTTTGCCAGAGACATTTGAGATAGATTTCAAAAACCCAGATGTGGAAACCAACATCTGACTCCACATGTGTGACTGGAACTTCTGAGATGAAGCAGTGCTGGCCAGACTCAACAACTTGTTGAAAACCTAAAATTACAAAAAATTATTACCTTCAGTAAATATTTGATATATAAAATAAGGTCTTCTGTTTAGCTGCAGCTGAAATGCAACTAAAGGTCAATAAACTGAGTCACTGATAACTGGCCTCAAAAAGAGCTTTTCAAAATAAAGACATTTCAGAAAAATATTTGCTTGTCTGTATCAGAAATTGTGATTTTCAGACACAAATACATTTTTACTTAAGGCAAACCACTCATGACACTGAGAAAAGCTCTGAAGCTCCAGCTTCTTAACATGAGAAATGTTTAATGGTAACAAAATTAAACAAAAAATTTCTTTGCTAATCACTGCTACAGGTACAACTTGGAAACACTTTTTGGCATCCATTTTCCAGTTCTAAGCACCTCTATACTTCAACACCATGTGATTTTTGAGGTAAATCACTGCAAGCATGTGTGACCTTTATTTACCAAATTGTAATACAGAAAGCAAGAGGTGCGTTTTTAATCAATTCTTTGTACATAAGCATTTCCAAAGAACTTCCTCAATGTTACATATACATACACAAAATCCATTAAATGACCATCAGCTTTCAAAAACTGTCAACAGTAAAACTGACTAGATCTGCTTTTTAGAAATAAAAGTCAGTAAGTTCTCTGCTTTGCTATTCCTTTATAAAAACTGCAATAAATAATTAACATTTATGTAAGAAAAGCTTTAAAAAAGGTGCATTTGCTGTATTTTCAATCTGACAACTGCTTATAATAGCCCTAGCATATGCACATACATGTTATCCTTAAAAAAACCAAACCACCACCACCACACCACCACCACAAAAGCCCCAAAATCTGAAGCTGACAGGAAAAGGTTCCTCAGTTTCTAACTCGGTGTTTGTTTATAAGAC
This sequence comes from Mesitornis unicolor, assembly GCF_000695765.1. Classification (NCBI taxonomy): domain Eukaryota; kingdom Metazoa; phylum Chordata; class Aves; order Mesitornithiformes; family Mesitornithidae; genus Mesitornis; species Mesitornis unicolor. The sequence continues at coordinate 21,610 of NW_010180189.1, read as the reverse complement.
CCTATCTTTTTTAAGGCATGTCACAATACATATTTAGTAAAGAAGAAAAACTACAACTTTGCAGAAGTTTAAGCATTGCAGAATCAAATGACAATCTTCTATTCAACTGCTGCTTCTAATTTAAATACCTACGCTCCCTCTAGCACTGAAAGTTTTACACAGTAGAGAGAGCAGAAGCTGGATTCTTGTTATTTTCATTACTTATAATTTGAGTAGCTCAGCTCACAGCAACACCACTTAGGGTCTGTTTAAAAGGTCCTCAGTGTTAACAGCCAATCACAGTAACCCAAAGCAACGAAACACCTTAACACTAAAGAGAATATGCAATATTAAAAGTATTACAAGTTACATATAAGAGTAATAGCTAACCTTATCCTAACGCAAATAGCCTACATTTTATGTTTGTTCTATCCTGCCAAAAGTGAAAACACAAATGGAATCCTATGATAACATGCTTTATTCTTTCTTAAATGCCATTTAATGAACAGAAAAGCAACTAAAGAGAAAAAGTTATTATAAATAAAGTTATTATATTCCACACAATCATTTAAATACCTACCTGTAACATGAACTCCATGCTAATCCTGTTCTCAATCAGTCTCATAACAAGATGGGCTTTACACTGGAACATAGTGTAATATTCCCAGGACAGGGTATGAGGGTGCTTGATAGAAAAATGTAAATGTGATGCAGGGCTGGAAAACAAATTAAAAATAAAACAGCAGCTCTCTATTTTGCATTTTATGGAATGAAAATTAAATGCACCTTAGCAACCAAGATTATAGCTGCACCAACAGTTACTTAGGATCTCTTCTACTTAAAACATGCTTAAACTGACCACACACTTGTACAGAAATGTGACATGGGTGTCTGTGCCTGGCACAGAGCAAGGACTGTATAGAGGATGACAGATAACATCTGTGTATTACTGTAAGGACAGGAGTAGCAGTAGCAACCAGAGCAAAGAATCTGCGACTTTAGTCTGGAAATTACTCATGAATTGACATTCCCCCCTGCTCCACTTCCATTTAAAAGTGATTGTACACTGTGAATATTTTACATGTAAATAAATAATTTTTGCAATCAAAGAAAGTAAGAGTTTTAAAATTCACAGCAGACTTTCATGTGATGAGCCAAAAGAATTGCTTGGTTTATATTTCAGTTAGCAACTTTATGCTTTCAATACTTTGGCAAACTGATGTCTTCTAAATCAGGCAATGTGCCAAGGAAGACCAGGCAGAGCGTCATGTAACAGCTGCCACACTGTTTCCATAATTTGAACTATCTGTGGTGCTTGTTCACACACACCTTTCATATCTATAAGCAAAATATTTTAAAAGGTTTAATTTCATTTCATATCAGAAGCAAACAAATAGTGAAACTCTGAAACTTTTGAAAACAGAACTGATTTCTGGATAGTGTTAGTGGCTGTACAGCAATAAAACACTGAAAGACTTAATTTTGATGAGCTTTAAAATTAACTTTCAGAACACTGAAATTACATTTCAGAACACAAACATTCTGAATTACAGCCCAGTTTCAAAGTAGAAAAGTAGCTGTAATACTATAATTCTCAAGAAAAATTAGACCTTTTTGCCCCCTTTCAATTAGTTGAGAAGTAGAGCTAATAAGAAGTCTGACTATTTTACTGACGAACCAAGTTTGTGGCAACTGTATTTTGTTGTGCTATGTTCTTTCTTTTAGTTCTTTCCACAGGACACTTGAGTTTTCCATGAATGAATAACAAACATCTTAAGAAACTGGACCCGCATCATGTCAGGTCAACTTCTTAAGAAGTGGGAATGCAGACTTGTTTTATGGTGGTTTGTGGAGAATCACAAATTGGCCGTTGCAACTTAGAAAATGCCAGAAGCAAAAAGCCGTTCTACCAGAACAAGGATGAGCATTTAGCTCCGTATCTACAGCTCTTAAGATTTCAGGAGAAGGCAAGAACTAAGGTAGCAGCAACATCTTAATATTTTTTTCCATCCTTCTATTTACTGGGGGACTCCATTGACTTCCCTCATAAATGTCTGTGTGAACATTTTAAAAAGATACACAAAGACAAGTATTTCTAAATTCAGGCAAGTACTACCCTTCTTAGGTATACTGAGTATATGAATAAGGAGGTACTTAGATTTACTACTTGCTGTTTCTAGTTGATAGGCAATTGTTAAAGTCTTCCATATCAAAATGGTTCTGTTATTTTGGATACTTTTCCATTCTGGGGTAGGGAAGGTTTAGCAACCACGAAAGAACTGAAATGGAAGGAGGAAACTGAGACTGTGGCTCAGACATTATATAATAATTTGGTCTCACTATAAAACTATTTATCCAGCTTCAATTATACAGTTGATTGACTTTGGTAAAATTCTTTTCTCGAAAATTACAACCAAGCCAGGACCCACATTCTTGGCCTTCGTAAATATACCAAGTGTTGATTGATTTTGGTACCAGTTACATTATTTTACTGCAAATCAAAACCGAGACAAGTTTGCATTTGACAGTTACATTTTGTAGTTCATTCGACATTAATATATTTCTTCCGATTAGAAGTATAATGATTGAAGAAAAATATAAAAGTTTTATTGGCACCAAATGAGAATTAAAATCAGCAATATGGACCTAGAATGTTAAACCTGTCAATAAGCCTCTTCCATTTGAAATGTATCTATATAAATTTTTGAGGTTTTTAATTTTTACAACAGGGTGGTACCAGTACAATCAAAGACTGAAGAGAACCAAAATCTGAGCGAGGAGAACACAGAATGAAAGTGTAACACACAAAGCTTTGCTTTGAAGCTTTCCTCCATACAGCAGTTAACCTGCAGTCTCCTTTCTTTCATTGTCCCAAGCTCTGGAATTTTTTCTTTTAAAATAAGTGCTCTGGAGAACAGTGCTTGTGTCTCACCAGACATAAACAGGAAGAATATTAGACCTGTACTTTGCACAGAAATTAATTCACGTGTCTGAAAGGAGCTTCCGCCCCCAGTAATTTCTTTCCATATTCTAATTCTAATTTAGTTGAAAAATGAGATTATTAATTAACCTATCTTTTTCTTCATACTATTATTAATTGAGACTGCTGCAATGCAAATATGTTTGGCAGGGAATCATATCATAACCAGAACAAAGAAATGCAAAAAATATATTGGAGAGAAATGTTCTAGACGTCACTATGGAAATACCTCCCTAAATACAAATCATTTCCCAGAGTCAGGAACATATACTTAATCTACATACAAGGGAATTTTGCAATCTACAAGAAACAGCAAGCTGTAATTTATATTTAAGTGACGTTATGACTATTATTAACAAGCTGTAATACAATGGAGTAGTGAAATAGCTGTAGAAACAGTGTCTAACAGTGATGCATTACATAGAGGAAACATGGAATTCAGAACATTAGAACAGGATTTTGTCAATTATTTGTGTCCAATTCTAGAATAAAGACAAGAAAACTAATAAAATCAGCAGCTACAAAGACTTTTATTTTAGTGAATTTCCTTTTTAAAAACATGTGCCCTTTTTCTCTAGTTTCATCTGATCCTATTAATCTGAATTTATTTTGTCTGTATAGGGGAATACGTTGCCAAATTGTAATGCTGCCAATTAAAAAGCCTGTCAAGATCTAATTCAGGACCTCAAATTTTCCTTACAAAAAGACATCATCACCAACTCCAGGCCCTAAAGTGACTGCTGCTAGCTGTACCTTGCTTTTCAGAAGTATATGTAACAAAAACATCTAGGTACTTGGGCTGCTTCACTACTTGAAAGAACAGGATAGGGAATTAAAACAAAATCCATCGTGAGCAGACAAGCAAAACTGAGTAATGGTTTCGCATGCACACACATACACATGCTGCAACTGTCAACATCTAGAAAACATGGTAGTTGGTGATGATTCACCTGGCTGGGAAACTAGCCAGTATGTCCTATTCGATTTCAGAAAACTCTCTTATTTTTCATCTCCCAAAAAAAGAACAATATTCAAATTTTAAATGGGCTATTTGTATACTTGATTCAGTTCCAAATCCTGAGTTCTCATTTTAAATAAAATCTGGATTTGCACACACTCAGAACGCAAGAAAGCCACTGCTGCACATAACTGTGGTTGTACTTTCATAACAGGGGGGTACTGCCACAATAAAGACTTTAGAAATTCACATATTTCCCACTCCACCTGCACATGCTCAGCCTCACAGTTTTGCGTATGTTGCTCATGAGTTTCCAAAGAGCAACTCTTTGTGAGATTGTGTTTATAACAAATTCATTTATCTAAAAGAAGACAAACCCAGCAAAAGGTTGTCATTGAAACCTGGATCAAATTCTTGATTTGGCTCCTTGTAATACTTTTCTACCTCCAGTGGTTAGCACTACTCCGTGGGTAGTACAGGAGTATCACAAAAGAGATAATGAAAAATTCCTAAGCTAGCAATATACTGAAGCTACAGTTACTGGGAAAATACAAACCCAGCCAGTTCAACAGTACTTCACAGACAACCATCTAATGCTTCTTTTTTAAAAAAATTGATAAGAAATCTCAGTATAACATTGGCAAGGTGGAGAGAAAACTGAGCAACTGAGAGTGGAAAGAGAAAAAGCAAAGAAAACTGATAATAGCATAAAAAGCCTAAAGACTACTAACCACTCCAGAAATAGCTCAGGTCAAAATTCTGGCTCCATATTCTCTCTCTTTCTCTTACCAAGAAGTAGTTTCATAACAGCATTAAAAACATTCATTATATTTAATCCCCTTCAAGATTTAAAGTGAAAGAAAAATAAAACAACAGTGATACAATATACTGAAAATGTACTTTATGAGACTGGTAATATGTGTCTTGGGCAGCTGAAGTTCTTCAGCCTTTGGCCTTGTGCTACGCAACACACCCAAAGCATATATAAATGGCCCCATAAAAACATACTCTGTAATGACCTGCGGCTTAAATAAACATACTTGTCTTTCTCTTTTCCTCCTCCGAATATTGGATGCAGTAAGACTCCACCAGTCTTCAGTTCATATGCCACTATTTGATCTAACTCCTAAAAAGTACAACAAATGTAAGCAAGTATAATTTTGAAAAACAGAAAAGTTATTTAAAGATAGGAAAGCTCTTCATATCAGTGTTCAAGCCATACTTCCTATTACACTTGTTTACAAACACAAAATGCATTTTAAAATCAGCAACATTCCTGAGAATGACAAAAAATAATAAACCAGTAGAAATTAGCAGTTAATACCTGTTCTGGACTCTGGGTCAACCCACAACAATATTTAACTACAATGTATCTAAAGCGTATTATTGTTCAATAAACAAAGTTGTCGCTGACCAAAAAGAAACAAAGGTGATCACCATTTCCTTGCAGTGGAAAGTAATACTGGGAATACCTACTCAGCAGGCTGCAGCATACAGATGCTCACCTAAACCCACGTCCAAGACAGACAGAAGCTGGCTCTGAGCTGGAACAGTTTAAATTTGTGTGGTGCTGTGCTCGTGTTAACAAGCACACTTCAAAGCAGGACATTTGCACGGGTTTACTACCACCCAACAGTCAACATGGCTTTTGGATCACATTGGGTCAGCTTCCGCATAGGGAGAGTGAATTGACGTCTGTCTGGCAACCCAACATTAGTCAAGGAATTTCTAAATGTTGATATGTATTGATATTTATTGATTCATGTCAACTCACACACTTTAATATTTTGATAATACATTCAAAGCAGTAAGGGCAACACTGGAGGCTGTGACAGCAGCACCTCTTAGTTCTCTGTCGAAGCACTTAGCTAACTCACAGGGAAGAGGATGAGCAGCTCATATCCAGAAGCAACTTCTGCTGCACACAGCAGAGAGCTCTCAGAGATCTTCATCCAGTTCTGCAGTTCTCTATAGCACCCACACCTTCAGCACAGACAGCACAAGACTGGTGAGCTGAATATACATTAGGCAGATAAGCACATGGTACTGGGTTCCCCATGGGAATAAGGATGTAAACAGAGCCCTTGGGGCTACGGGAATCTAGTTTTTGGAACAGGAAGGGTAAGAGAATGATGACAAGGAGAGGGAGAAGATAAGATATCTTTCTGTGAATGAATGTCACTGGTAAAGAACGAAGAGTCACAGCTGCTATCACTAGAAAGTACATACCTCAGATCATTACTTCTGGAAATCCAAGGTATAGACAGAAATTTCTTTTCCAAGAAAATAAAACCCTTCAACAGGGATCTTTTACTGTTTCATTATTTCATTTAAGTACTTAAATGACAGTAAAAGATACCTGATCCACTATTGATCCAAGCTAAAACTGGAGCCCTTCTGAGCGATATGGATGGCCATCACAGTGTAACAAATTCACCAAATATATCTCCTTATGAACCCTGTATTCTAAGCGTTTAAAAAAGTACAATCCTTTTTTATACTTCCTTTTTGTGCAAAAGTCCAAACAAAAAGAGGAAAACTAATTGCACAGAGAGACAATGAAAATTATTATTCATAAGGCAGTCACAGAAATGTATTTTGGCTAATACATTTAGTGTTTCTTTGTTCCAGCAAGTGGTAAAAATATTTCATCTCTAAGTTTTGACACTACTAAACATTTCTTTAGATTGCAGTGAAAAAATATATTATGTTCTGGGTTTCTATTGCATTTTCTTTGATGTGTAATGTCTGAAAGATACAGAAAATACTATTATTATGTTATTACCTGTTTAATCCAGTGGCGATACTCATTAACACCAAAGGTTTTTTTCATCCAAAGACCATAAATATAACCAGAGATTCCCTTTAGCACCCATTCATCTGACCTGTAATAAGAAAGAAGCATGAATTACAGCACTTCAGAAGGTATTTTGTAAGGAGTGGTATTTTTGACCAGCTCAAAATAGCCACAAATTTCAGCAGGTTATATAACTTCTCTAAGTCAACAGGAGTCTGATGAGCTGTGAACCAATTTATGTAACTTGGCACCTGGACAGGACTGATGAAACTGAAAAGCCAGTGAAAACTGAACTTTTACCACAGAAGCCCAGATTAAAATATAAACCCAAACTATTTTAGCTGAAACTGTAACAATAACAGAGGAAATAAACACTAAAATTAAAACAACTGCTAACATATGATCTTTATTTTTTGATAAACATCTTAATGCAATGCAAAAGATCTGGACAGCAAGTAAACAAAATATCTCTCTCACAATCTGGTGGACACACATTTAAGCACCTCTTTTGAGAGTTATGTTAAAAGAGGAAAAAAAATACAGACAAAACCAAAACAATGACCATGAAATGGAATTCTAAACACTAAAGTGATGTACAGACTATAACGAAGTAAATAAAGGCACAAATAAAGAAGTCATTACAAGAGAGGAAAAAACTGACTTTGCAATGGAAGCAGACTAGAAATAAGGAAGAGAGCAACAGAAATTATAATAATACAAACATCAATATAAAAACATGTTGGTTTCTTTTTCTTCATGCCAAGGATACTCCAGGACATACACTTCTGCCAGGAAAAAATAGGCTCCTTGTCCCTGATACATAAAGAGTGTGCAAAAGACTTTAAAATAAACTCTGATCAGAACTGCAGGAGCCAGCTGGGGGAGATTTTCTGAGGGATGGAGTTATAGGCAGCTTACCACCCCGATGAATTTGCCCATTTGACACTAATTTCTACCTTTCCCCCCCGAACTTCTTCGTACTTTATTAGTTCTGTGCTCCAGAAATACTTCCTACACAGGCTACACTTCTACATCCAAAATATCAGACAGAAATTTACTCATAATGCAAAAGAGCCTTCCCTTTAAATTTCCAGGCACCAAAGCACACAACAACATTCAGTAGCAACAGTTTCTGAGAAGAGACATGTTCAGTCTCTACAGTCATAAGAAACTTCGTATCTCACATTCACTTCTCAAACAAACAAAATCCCATGGGTTTGCAATTACTGAGTGGGTTTTATTTTTTTTCCTTCCTTCTTCTACAGTTACTATTTCACTTATTCTTCTGATAAAATGCAACATGCAAATGAAATTTTTAGTTTCCTAGATTCTCCTCATTTTTTAAAGAATGCAATGGTAAAATACTTACCAGGACATTCTGGATATAAAACACCCAAAGAACTGCTGGGCCAGGGCCTGTGCCAAGCACCTCCTTGTCAGTGGAGTTTCATCTATAATCATTGCGCTGTGTAAGAGATTTGTGCTGGACCCCCATAAAAAGAAAATAACACAATATGAGCAAAAGCTCCAAAGAAACAAATTAGAGACCTATTAAAAGCCAAAACAAATAAAATAATTCCTTCACTGGTTTTCAAATGAGATAGTAACATCTTTTTCTTTCATACTTTTAATCCAGGCAAATCTCCTGCTATTATCGTCTATCTACAACTCTGTAGAGCCAAAGTAGTTTGTTTTAACTGGTGAAACTCTTTTGGATTCCTGGTACCCCACCACAGCTGAAGAAAAATAAAACATAATCAAACTTCTGCACTTACTTTGATCTTAAATATTTCATGCATGGTGTTTCTAATGCAGAAAGAAAACCATTGCCAATTTTTCTTCTTAAAGATACAAATTCAACATCTTTGTAACAGATAAAATTGGAAATGGCATTAAAAGCCCGTAATGTCAACAAAAGCCAGTCTATTCAAACTAGAGAATCCAAAACTGAGGCTATAAAAATAATAAAAGCTACACATTTCTCAATAGTCTTGAATCTAGAGCTTCTAAGCCTGTGGATTTAGGAGGTGTAATTTTCTCAAAAACTAACCTGAAAATACTCATGGATGCATAAGCAGCTACTTCAATATAAGCTTCATCTATAAAAACAGTTTTGAAACAGGAATATGGATAGCGGCAGGTAAGAATCTCCTCATAAAATTCGAACACCTCATGAAGGTATGACGTGGTATGTTTGAGCAATGGCAGAAGTTGTGGTAAGCAAAAGTGAGTCACCTACAGACAGGAAAATTTGGTACAAAACTGATGAAATTCATAAATACCAAGTACGTTACATAACAGAAAAAATACCCCACAACATAACAAAAATACAGCTGTTGTAAATTCAGCAGAAAAAAGCATTTTCAAGCTGTGATAATAATGACTATCATAGCAGAAAAGTGCACCAGGATGTCCACCTGAATTATGGCATTGTCTCTTAATGGTGAGAGCAACAACAGGAAAATAATTTTTAGCAGGCAATGTACAATAAGTACATTGAGGGGACATAACTCCCCTCAGTTGAAGAAGAACAGGGAATTGCTTGAAAGAGTCCAGCGCAGAGCCACAAAGATGATTGAGGGAGTGGAGCATCTCCCTTATGAGGAGCGGCTGAGGGAGCTGGGTCTCTTTAGGTTGGAGAAGAGGAGAGTGAGGGGCGACCTCATTCATGTTTATAAATTTGTAAAGAGCGAGTGTCAGGAGGAAGGAGCCAGGCTCTTCTCAGTGATAGTCAATGACAGGGCAAAGGGGCAGTGGGTGCAAGCTGGAGCATAGGAGGTTCAACCTGAACATAAGGAAAAGCTTTTTTACTGTAAGGGTTACAGAGCACTGGACCAGGCTGCCCAGAGAGGCTGTGGAGCCTCCTTCACTGGAGACATTCAAAACCCGCCTGGATGCGTTCCTCTGCAACCTAGTCTAGGTGATCCTGCTCTGGCAGGGGGATTGGACTGGATGTTCTTTCAAGGTCCCTTCCAACTCCTAATATTCTGTGATAACAATGTCTACCTAGTGTCTATCATTTACAAACACATGACATTTTGCTTTGACTTTGCAATCCAAAGTCTTTTGGAGTTAAAATTTTTCCTTTTATCCAGTAAAGAATTAGCTGTTTTCAAATCAGTCAAGCCGTACTACTGGCTTTAGAAGACTTGTTACAGCTAAAATTACAAGTAAACTTGCATATTAATTTTTTCCACTAACTTATGATGCAGCCCACAACACTGCCTTCCGCTGTGACACAGGAACCACGTTAAGAATGATAGATAACTTCAAGTCAGCTCTACAGAAATTAAACTAGAGAAATTTGTAAGTTAAGGTTTATCAAATATCAACAACTGATTTTTTTTTTACCAGCTCCCATCTTTCACAATTATGTTCCATCAGTAAAAGTCAATAGAATACTATTGCTGGAGGTATAAAATCTGATGTTTGCTTTTGTATTAAGTAAAACAGCTATTTCACAGTGTTTTCTTATCATGCTTTCAAAATAATAATATGCAGGTCAGTCCTTAAGCTAAAATGGTAACTTAATCTGCCTGCCAAGTCTATCCTTATCCAATCTGAAACTACTGGTGTAAATATGAACTGGTGGACTTACATATTATGGCAACAATCTGCTAAGAATAAAAACTCAATGCCAACTTCAGTTCAGAAGATTACTCAACTGTGTAACAATTTTCATCTACTACCAGCAATACAATGGATTTAAAGCTACTTTCAAAAATATGCTGTTACTAACTCCAGTTAAATTAGCTCCATAAATTCAGGCACAAATGGAATTACTACTCAAAGTCTTTATTTTGGAGATACATTTAAATACAGGCATTATTAGACAAATTTTATCATATAACTGTTCTAATAGATGTCATATCTAGACATACCCAAATTTGACCATTATGTACTGGTTACAACATAAAAACTGTCACTAATTCTTTACAAAAAGAAAAACAAAAAAAGAAGCCTCTATGAAGATTATTACCTCATGCATATATGGATCAACAAGGATTTCAAAAGGTCCTATTGCCAAGGAGATGTTAGAAGCTGCAGTTGGAATGGGCAGCATGTAGTGAAAAGTCTTCTTTCTCATATCATGGGTATATACAGTTTCCACCAAATCTCCGTTTGAAACAGCCACCATTGCAGCATCTACAGTGTACTCAAGTTTCCAGGTACACAACTCAGAATATGAATCAACACAAGGAAACCAAAATCTAGGGAAGTTAGGATTGAGGGAAAAAAAATGGTTAACAACTATACTTCTCTTTTTCACAGATGCTTTTTCTCTCAAGTTCCAAACTATATTCCTAAATACTTTGCACGTTAACATACTGACTCCTACTATACATTAATTTCATAAAGCACTAAAAATTTCTTTGCAGTTACCTCCAGCTGAGCTATGAAGACTGGAAATCCTAGTTACTAATCATTAGATGCTACTTCACATCAGTAAGCTCTTTTCAAGCACAAATTAAATTTTAGAATTTATCAAACTTACAAGAATTCAAATAAATTATTCACATTTCCTACACTTCAAGTTTATATAGGGAATACTGTCTAACATTCAAAGACAGTTTCCTTACCTTGTAGAATTTTGATAACCACATGAAAAGACATGAGCTCCTCTTTCTGCCATGTTGCCCTCCATGTTGGGTACCACAAAATGAAGGCCTCCTTTCGGCTGGTCCAGAGAAAAGTTTATATGCACCTTCAGGACTTTTAACTCTGCAGCACCAAGACCAAAATTAGAGTAAAGATATACAACTTACAGGAAATTATTTCAGAATAATAATTTTGTTTTGGTCTTTCTTTTTTCTTGGTCTTTCAAGATTGTGTTTCCTTCATTCTCATGGACTTCCAGATCCACTTACAAAGCACAGCTCAAAAGTTTATGGAACTGAGATCTCTTAAACTGAACTTAAAGATTCTTATAAATTTGTATCCTCTATTAATTAATAAAAATTGCATTTGGAGTTACATCTCATCTTCCAACTCCCCAATAGCAAAGAATCTTTGCACAGTGATTGTACCCTAACCATGTTCTCCTTTTAAATAATTTTCTACAAAAACTGCATGTTACAGGCACATTCATAAAAGACATGTTAATGTCATTTGCAGTTTCTTAAAACCTCTTATTAAAGGTTTTCCTGTAACTGAAGTGTTTTTGCTTTGGTTTAGTTTCACTGAAATCTCACCTATGAATGGGCTGGCAAGAAAAGAAATTCAGGCCTATAGTGAAATTTACCCAGCAAGTTTCACCATATTTTGGCATTCAAACTCTGAAAATGAAAATTATACCCGTTTGAATGTTTTCCCTTCTAGGCTTGTAAGTAACACAACAAGAATTTAAACAAAAATTAAAGAAGTGTCTTTCCCATTAAGGTGTATCTAACAACACTGTGTGAGTCAGCTTCACGATATAATTGTTTTTTTCTCTCTCACTGGTCTCTCGAATCCACAGGAAAAACTGATAAAACCACGTAAGAAAACCAAAACATGAAACTAATAAAATCCATGTAAGAAAATAATCAATGAGGGATGGTAATTTATTTAAAAAGTTACTTGTTCCAGGATCTAGTATACCAGTTTATAAAGTAGTCTACTTTTCACTATCGAATCACTTTTAAACTGATGTGAAGTTTAAGTGAGATGGGAAAAAATTAATATAGCATTTTTAAGCAATACATATGTAAGCATATCCTTGAAAATTCTTTTCTTTGTTGACTCATATATATTGCAAGCAGATTCAGTTATAATTTAGCACTCAACATACTCCATTACACCCACATCCTCATGTATACTTCTGGGCTCATGAGCACCCAAGAGTTTGTTTACAGTGGGTCTTGAGAAATCTTGCAACCACTTCTCCACATTACTGAGAGGTGTGAAGGTATTTTTTCAGACTTCAACTAGAAAGATACAGGTGAGGAAAAAAAGGAAAGAGTAACCACCATTTCATAATGTAATGCTATGTCTATTTATTTAAATCTACTATGTGAACTCACAGCTAACAACTCTATGGCATCTTAAATGAAGCTTTCAGTATGGTCTCTCTACTTTACCATCAACGTGCTTCCACAGCTCCGAGGGAACCTTAATGCAGAGCTCTCCATTGCCAGCATCTGGGTCCACAGCACTGACTGCGGCAGCATAGGCATTGGAAAAATAGTTGAGATTCCTCCTGTCGGAAACACCCAGTTAATTCTTAAAGTACACGCTGAACGACAGAAAAACACTTGAAGTTATACGACTTCTATACAAAATTTCATACTACATGTTCAACCAAGTATACTGTTCTGTTTTCAAAGGAGTGAAGGGAAAAAGAAGTAGTAAAGATTAGATTTCAAAAAACCAGAACTTAAAACTAGGTTCTTATAGAGGTGATCCATGATCTAAAAGACTTAAGCAGTAACAATCCCCAATAAATTTAATGAGAAATGCTCAGTGCTTTTTACTTCCCAAGAAGAGTAATATTTATGCTTCTTGGAATAGCAATTAGAATTTCTTGGTTTAGAACACTTTGCATTAAGTCTGTATGTTTATTCTGAAGATCTGTCTTGAAGATCTGCCTCCTCATATATTGCAGCTTTGCTTTTAAGTTGCTTTTCCATGTGCAGCAAGATCTTAGCCTGACAATTTCCGCCCCCCCCCTCCCTCCACTTAGCTTGATGGACAGAACTAGTTTTCCTTTATGCTCTTTTATACATCACATAAAATACTAGATGCTAGAGTTTTGGCTTTAATACACTAAAACACAGAAATATGCATTATACTTTTTAGTACCTAGAAACTATTTTTTTAAATTTTAAATCATTCATTTATTGAGGATGCAGGCACAAACTTTTGTAAACAGGTTTGAGCTGTTTAAGCTACTATATATTAGCTGCTAATTGACTGCACATTTCATTCCAAAGTAATACCATTATTTCAGTTATGGCTTAGATTAACTATTTTATATTGAAATGCACAGGAACATGCAAGTGTCTGCTGTTACAGCGATGATGAGCAGGACATTATTTTCTCATTATTTAATGTGATTTTGTTCAGATACTGGAGGACTGACCAGTCAAGTTACAAAATAATCTTCGTTTTGCATCTTTACACTACAGCTTTTACACTTTTCCGAATGGATTTTTAAGCTCTGTAAAACATGGAAGCAACACTTTTCTTAATTCTAATCCTCCAGTACACAGAGTTCTTCAAAAGTTTGCACAATTCTACAATGAATAGAAAGTGTTTGAATTATTGATCACATGTTTTCCCAGAATGTTGAGCATTTAGGTGTGTACCACTGATGGATTCAACCACTGTGGGAGCAGAGTCGCAATCAAGCATAAAGCTATCTGCAGCATTACTGCACCACAATGGAGTAAATTAACTTTTGGCTGTGGACTCCACTCTTCCATGGAATCTGAAGTCCACACAAAGCAGACATGATCTCATTTCAGGATTTTACTTTCATCTAACCATTCTCTATTCACCACCCACAGAGAAAACAGCATTCAACCCAAATTACAGTACCGTACTTGGAAGAATGAAGGGTAATTAACCATGCCAGGATCATCATAGAAGTCTAGGTATGTCAAACACCATGCTTATATTCCTAGCCTTCCACATCTAAAAAACTTTGAAATCTATTGAGAACATATTTTCATGCAGCTCTTGATCTTTGGCAATAATAGTGCACAAAATCCCTGGCAGCACTACCAAGACTGAGAATGTCAGAAGCAGTAAATTTGTTGACTTTGCTTGGAAGCTTCTGAAAACAGGGTGTGAAGAGTGAATGAGAGTATACGAGTATAGAAACACCTAAAACCCAAGTTTTAATACATAATCATTTTTTCATTTTTCATGGCTGAGGCGTACCCAAAGATAGGATACAATGCCAACAAGCATTAAAACTACAAGGTCGAATTCATACACTGGAATATACTACAACAATTCAAACCAACTTAGAACTCCAGCTGATGTGCTGTCTCCCAGTCTCAGCCACACATTCCTGCGCTCTCACTCATTAAGGAGACTACTCTCATCCGGCCCTGTGGTGATGCAGCTCAAAGTGCCAAATGGGAAAAAAAAAAAAAAAGTGGGTTGTTCTTTTTGCAGATATCTCTCAGTTGGTTCAGCTCCCTGACCTGACAACGCTGAGGGGTCAAAGAAGTGCTACTACTGAGATGTGAGGGACTGTCAATGGGATCATAACCACCACAACTGATGTCTTCAAATGGCATCCTAGGAAGGCAAGGAAATATCACTGGAAAAACTCTCTTTAAAAAACAACTGTGTGAATAAAACTATCTTAGTAATCAACAGCAAACAACAGTAATATTCTGTTAAGACTATAAAGTCTCAAAGTTTTTCTTTTTAATCTAAACTGGTTCTGAAAATTCACAATTACTGACAGGGTATCCCCTTCCAATTCACCAGTGAGAATTTTTTCCAAGTTTGAGAATTGTGATGAGCTTGTGGTTACCTTTTAACCATCAATCAGTTTGTAGACAGGAAGATGTTATGATTTTATAGCAAGAAAGGTAGACTCCATCGGGTTTAACATTTTCCGGAAAACAGTCTATTTTGATATTTCTATTTTTGTGAAGTGTTCCAATTCAAATGGGTGACTCATTGTAAAAGGAATCCATTAAAGGCTTAGTACTATAGATTAACTTTTTCATAGGTTGAACTAGTCACAATAAACTGGATATGGCCATTTTAACAAAGGCAGAGAACATGCCAAAAGTTACAGCCCAAGGAACAAAGATAAATTTGTCCTAATGCTAAATGTAGATTGACAATGAAAAAGTAACACGCATTCATGTTTTTTCCTGGTAGAGATACACTATATTAGCAGAATTCACCCAAAACACTGTTCATTACAGCCCAAGTGCATGCTTGTTGACTGACTAGAAACAAGCAATCCTGCAAAGACTTATTTTTTAAAGCTACTCATTGATTCTAAATATCTCCATAACAACTTACCATAGCATCTCTCACTACTAGCTGCAGCAGTACTACTTAACTGTTACAGAGCCTAAACATAAAGTCTACAAAGAACTTTATTCATACAGTATTTAACATCAACTTGGCAAAATAAGTTCTTTGATCCACATGTAATTTATTACTCTCCACTACTTACAATTAACTTATCATTCTACTTGGCTTTGTAGTTCAACCTCAAATTATATGATATAGCATATACTATAAATAAAGCTTATTTTTATATATATATATGTTATATACATACATATACACATGTAGGTAATTTATTAATAAGGCAATGATCTGAATCTTTGGCACACTAAAATATAAAAATCAATTTTCAGTCTTGCTCAAAGTTAAGGGCTTTGCCATCTCTTTCTTCAAATGCTCTCTTCATTTCCATTAATTTCTAACAAAATCTGTCATGAATTTAAAACTAGATAAACATCACACCACTGGAAATGAAGCCTATTCATTATAGCAAAACAACACATGCTCAGTTCACCAGTAATTTTTCTATTTTGTGCATAGGTTAAAAGTTTGATCACTGACTTTTCAGAAGTAAGACTACTGCAAGACATGCCCTGAAGACTACCACACTGCTCTCTCTCAGAACTTACTGCTGCTTGTAATTAAGGCAAGAGTGAAGTTGGAGGGTATCAAAACATCTTATTTTTAATGTTTAAAACTACAGGCTTCAAGTTAAAAAATAAAAAATAAAAAAGCTGGGCTAGTGAATGAACAGGTATACATAGCCAAAGGTTAAATTTACACAGAACAGAGTACTTACACACAGGAAAGCATTATGTGCACATTAGCTAGCTATACAATAACGTATCTCCCTTTACACAGAAGTAATAATAAAATGCAATAGCTTCTCAATCCTGCACCACAGTCATCACACAAACACATGAAGCACATAACCAAGTAAGAGCAGGACCATCACAAACTCCACTTAACACAGCTCAAACCACCGCATTAAAACTCCACACTTTTGCTGTGGCTATTTAACAGTTTATATTCTTACCCACAAGATTAAGAAAATAGGTCTCCTTGCTTGTTTTAACATAAAAGGGGTGGAGATACAAGCAGTTCTCAGTACTCAGAATACACTCTGTGGGATTTCTGCATACTACAGCCCAGAAAAATAAAACCCATTTCTCTTACATTGATAGTATTGAGAAAGCAACCATTTACAAGGAAAAGGAGGAAGATGAGGTGGACAGAGGCAGCTGTAACACTCAACAGCCCTAAGACAAGGAAGAGAATGTCCAAGTTTAAAAGTATGAGCAAAATGGGATTCTCTGCCACCTTGTGTACACATGGTAAAACTATGTGAATTACTTTATACTTTACAGCACTGTTCAGATGTTTGCTCCGTCAGGAATTGACTGCGTTACCTATAAATAAAATATATTTAATGCACTAATTAAAGGTTCCTAACATTTCTTATAGAATTCACCAACTTTTAACTACCTTTTCAGTGAGGGGTTTTTTTGTCATTCAGCAGAAGTGAAAATATACAAGACCAAAACCAATTGTTTCACCTCTAGCAGCACTGAAAATGTGAAACGGCAGAGACCACATGTCAATGATTTTTGGACCAACAGATGATAAAACCCATAAGTATTACTTGAACTGAAAACAAGCTGAATGTTCAAATTCAAGACACTGAAAAAAGCTGATCTGACAGATGATCTCACCCAAGAAGTAACAGAGAACATCATGGTGAGGCAGAAACAATTTCAGCTGACACTGCTTGCATTATTGGCCTTGGTGACAAGATATGAAGACTACAAATTACTGCTGTTTCTAGAAGCAGTTCTTTGTAAAGAAGGGCAGAGGAAATCCACTTATGAATTTTTGTTGAGGAACCAATTCTAGAGTTTTTAGAATTCTAGCATTTCTGTTTGCAATCCTGCCTTAAAAGCAGGGATGCTGTATTTAATCAAAATGTAGCTATGGTCATGTTTGACACACAATTGTGACCAGGGACTTAAATGGAAAAAATACACATTTCATGTAATACGTTGTAACCTATGAAGCCTTTGATTTCCAAAATAAGGAAGCAGACTAGTTTTTCATTAAGAATATTTGGTGACCTCCGTCTTTTGTAACTATGAATAACACAGGAGATACGGAACACAAAGACTTTCTATTAAGTCCAAATAGCAATGTGAAAACCTGCAGCAGCAAAGACCACAGGCCACTGTAGCCTTGTGTGAGACAGGATTTTACTTTGCATGCATAGTTCCCAAATTTCGTTCACTGCTCTTAAACAGGGTAATATGAAAAAAGATGATGTTCCACTATACCACTAGGACGCTAAACAAAAAACCTCACTTTCTCCTCTAAACAACAGAACATGAACATAAGTTTCAGTAAAATCAAAAGAGAATACTTGGTGAAAGCATTTGCCCATGCTGCTGAGCAAACTAAGTGCAATCCTCTCATGTGAAACTGATATGAACGTAGTTGCAGCACTGTAAAATGTTCTCTACAGGAATATAAACAAAATGCTATTGCCATAATAATGTAACCAGATTTTATTTAAATAAATAAGCATAAAAGTTGGGCATAGATAAATCTGAAGCCCATCAAAGAAACTATTTTAGCCAAATATATTTTCTTACTAGTGAAAAAACACATGAGAAGAACAGTTCCCTAAGCAATGAGAACACTGCTGGCATTCACCACTTCCCCCCCCCGCCATAAAGTACTTCTAAAAGTTTCCGATAACTTTACAAAATAATACAAATATAAAGGAATTCTAAAGAACAACAGCCCAAGAGTCAAAATAATTGCCAAAATACTTTACCAAAATTAAGCCACGATACCCAAGGTTAACTGTTCTGTCTGAAACTTATGTTACCATTAAGAAATCACCAGGTAAAACTTGCCAGAACAATAAAATAGGTCATGTTTAACAGCATCAGAAGACACCACATCTGCAGAACTTTAAAGACATCACGACTTACTGCTTTGACTCATGGTGACAAACCTCCAGCGTTGGATCGTTATAGATGAAAGCTGCTTCTAAATCGTTGACTCTTACTCTGTAAATCCGGCACTGTTTACTGTTCAGTTTGATTCTATTCAGGTTTGCAACGGTGGGAAATATCGTCAATTCCACATAACCCTATGAAAACACAAATCAAAATCTGCTGTAAAATCTCTATCAATTCATGCAGTCGAAATATATAAAGACAATTCTTATCAATGCTTTTCAAATGAAAATTGTAGGTAAAAAAGGTGGTAATTTCTTTTAAATAAAAAGGAAACTGCTTTGCCCTTTTAGATGTCTAGAATGTTTCCATTCGTATGATTCAACAGGTGAATTTTCTCAGCTGTGAAATAAAACAAAACAAATAAAAAAAACCTTCAAAATTACTGACAATCATGCTTGTTTTACTGGAAATAATCTGTCTCTATGGACCAATTCCAAGTTACAAGCATCACTACATCTTCAACCCTATGTTTTAGGTTTTGGTATCTGAGCTTGAGACACTGATTTTTAAAACATTAGCAGAATCCATTCAGGCAGATATCTAAATGCACTAAAAGCCTCAATGACTTCAGGCCTGAAATCGTGGAAGTCTCTTCAAAGCCCTAGAGAGCTCACATATAAGTACAAAACTCTATAACCCCATCCCTAACATCAGCTAACACTGCCGTGGTCAATTTTGAATTGCAAATTGCTTCGTAATATTATTTACATTCCAGTGACTTTCTTTTAGAAAGCTTTTCCTTACAGAGATTAAAGTGTTCAAAATCGGAATGTATTTTATTTGATGCATCTCAAGGAATGAGAGACTTGTGAACATCAGATTAGGAAGTATAAAATATAAAAGAAGCTGAAGAACGTCATTCATCTGTGTGTGCAGTTATTTCCTCTAAAAGCATCAAGAAGCCCCAGACTGTTAATTTCTACTTTCACATTTTATTAAAAAATACTTACTACAACAGACTTTCTCTGAAAATTTATGTTGTTGATACAAACTACCTGGTGAGTTGTGCTGGAAAAAAAAATTAAAATAAGTAAGGTTTTGAACAAATGCTACCATTTAAAATAATATTTTATCCAGATTTTAAAAAACAGAGAGCTGATACAGGATGAATGTACATAGAGATAAATAGTGCATATAGCATATATTTATATAAGGAGAATTCATGATGGTCTAGGTCTCTCACACGGTCCAAACCAAATAATGAATAGAAGTTGCACACAAGGTCAGAAAATTTCCAATAAAATCGAAGCATAGTATCGTAACAGTATGAATATTACGAGTAATAGAGGAAGGTAACAACATCACTTTTGAACATTACGTAACAGTTTGCAAAAATATGGTATTACTATGGCATAGAATCAAGTTCTAACAGTTTAGTAACGTGCACTATTGGAAACAGTTCTCAGTTGTAACATTTGTAATCAGAGATCTGTGGAAAATGTACGTGATAAGTTAGCGCTCACACGTA
The DNA here is from genome assembly GCF_000695765.1 of Mesitornis unicolor. Classification (NCBI taxonomy): domain Eukaryota; kingdom Metazoa; phylum Chordata; class Aves; order Mesitornithiformes; family Mesitornithidae; genus Mesitornis; species Mesitornis unicolor. The sequence continues at coordinate 1,447 of NW_010180189.1, read as the reverse complement.
ATTTATGTAAGCGGGTACTATATCTCAAAAAAGATACAGTATGTGTTTTTACAATTAGCGTGTCGCAAGAATTTATTACCTTAGGTAATGATTACATATCAATCAAGATAGGTATTTTAAACATGTCAAATGAATTTCCTTAAATTTTTAATAACGTATTAGAACACCTGATAAATAAAACTAATTTTTAAAGTGGAAAAAATAATAATAATTCCAACTTTTTAAAAACTTTAGAAGTTATTTATATATTTTTTCTGTAGTAGGTGGCAACTTCACAATTCACTGTAGTGTTATTCGTGACTCAAGACAGAACCTCGTAATAATTCAATTTCTATGCCACACCACACGTTACATGCACATGGAGCCTGTGCACTAAAAAGTGATTTTGCTTCAGTTGAGCAAGGTCAGTAAAAATTCCTACAAAAGAATGATAACGTCTAGCATCCAGTGATGGATGCAAACATTACCTACACATTAAAATGTATATGATAACAAGAATGATCCTACTTAGAATTACATTTGTGTTAAAGACTTATCAAGAAAACGAGGTGGTATAAACAGAAATACATAAAGATTCACAACCAACTGCTTTCCAGCTTGGTTACAACCAAAACAGTGAAGTGTGTAAAAATGATAATTTAATTAACAAAGCTGCTTGCTACAAACACAAGAATTTCTATATATATTTAAAATAGCCCTAAGGTAAAAAGGTTTTGATACAGCAGTAAGAATGAAACATGGTAGCATGGTCCATAGAGCTAATACTGCATGGAGAGATCTCCAAGGTTTGAAGAACACAGTGTAAATCTAAAATGAGAATGCATGGTTGACAGACTCACTGTCCATGAGCGAGCCCAGTTACACAAGAAAACAGACACCTACAACACACATTTTCTGAGTGCGAGCTACACCATAAGCAATAGTTTCAGCCTCTTCAGGTAAATAATTACTGATCAGCCTGTAGTCTGCTTTAAATTTACATGAGTCACAGTATAGAAATTTAAAAAAAAAAAAAGGATACTTATAATTTATATGGTCGTGGGCTCTCAAATCCTTTGTCTCCTTTCTTCCTATTCATCCTGAACAGCAGCACTAAACACACACTACTGGCCGTCAGACTGGCACCAACATCATCCTTGCCTGACAGGTCCTTTGTTTTCTTCCTGTGCCAAGATGTATTTGATCACTCATCTCCCCAGCAGATCTGCAACTCCCAAGAGTCAGGCATCTTCTGCTCGAATAAGCACCACAGTTACAACACAAACAGCATTCAGTCTCTCTACATAACTTCTCTCTGCACCGAGGGTACGAAACCAGTTCAGAGGCGCTGCGTGCTCCCTTTCCGCAGAAACCCCGTGAATCAACCGGCTCAACGGGCAGCGGAGGTGGCAGCTACTCAATCGGGAAGGCGGGGGCAGGTGGGCAGGCACGGCCGAGGGATCCCCGC
>NW_010180188.1:0-4032 GCF_000695765.1 Mesitornis unicolor | reverse complement strand
ATATATTACAGATATTATTATTTGGCAGCCCCCCCCAGCCCAGCCCAGGTTTGCAGCACAAGAAGGGGTTGCAGGGATGCCCACGGGGTCCTGCTGCTGTTCAAAACCAGTTCTGGTGTGACTCTGCCTTCCCTGACGGGTTTACACGGTGTTTTATGGCTCACCTGCGCCATACGCTGATGCTTTTGTGTAAAAATAAATACAAAAGGCAAGGTTAGTGCAGAAAAGACACTCGTTGTATGGCAAAGTTGCTCATGGGGGAACCCCTCCAGGGATGGAGACTCCACCACTGCCCTGGGCAGCCCCTTCCAGTGCTTGACCACTCTTCCAGTGAAAAATATACTGCCTAATTTTCAATCTAACCCTGCCTTGGTGCAAATCCCTCAGCCTAAACCAGAGAGGAGACAACATGTATTTTTCAGGGATATCTTCCAGCTCCGCTCCCGCGCTGACTCCATTCGTTTTGCCAAGGATGCCAGCGAAAAAAAAAAAAAAAGAATAATAAAATTGTGTCTGTACGTGGCGGAGGAAAAGGCGCTCGTCTCAGTCATCAAGAAGAGTTAATTACATCTCCCGACGCTTTCGAAGCAATTACAAGCAGAATGAGTCATTATGCGGCTGCTGATAATCACCGCCGCGCCGCGGCCCCGCTCAATCGCTGGGTGCCAAAGCGCTCTGGTGCTTGCGGCATCTCCCCCACCCCAAAATATTATAAATAAAGCCAATTTAGCTCTTTTGGAGCAGCAGGGTGCCCAAAGCTGTAGGGTTTGGGGGGGAAAATCGTGTGAAACACCCAAGAAATGGGGATGCCACCCTGATAACAGTGCTCTCAAAGGGCAGGAGGGTCTGGCAAGCCGGGTGGGCTTGGATTTTGTTGTGCAAACCCCCCCGCACATCCCAAGCCGTAGTTTTGCTGCCCCGGGGCATGCGATGGGTGCTGGAGACGAAGTCAAGGTCAGTCTGCCATGGTGAGCACCGAGCTGCTCACGTCCCAGCCGCAGCCATGAAAAATTAATGCATTTCTTCCTTTCCATCAGCTGCTGTTTCCCCCCCACGGCATCTCCGGTTCGGCGGATGTTTCCTTCGGATCCCGGGAACAAATGAGTAAAAGATGAGAAAGATCAGGAGCTGCTCCTGGGGTTTTGGGCACGGAGCAAGCCCAAACCTCGGCCAAACCAAGGGAAACGCTGCCCTGAGAGGGGCTGCTCCCCCCAGACCCGGGATCCGCTTGGTTTTGGGGTTGTTTTTGGCGTTAAAGCAACAGGAGGCTCCGAATCAGGAGCAGGGGCCGCAGGGGGTGAGGTAGGCTAACGAGATAGCTCCTGATTAATGCCTTTCCTGGGCTGGCTTCGTTATTGTGATTGCACTCGGGCTGTAGCATAGCAACGGCTAATTGCTGGTTGGCTGCAGAGCGCGTAATTCCCCGGATTAAAATTTTATTAAGATGTAATTGCATTCATCCCGCAGCAGCGGATGCTTCACAGGAGAGGCTCGGTGGGACTCGGCCGGGTTCATCTGGAGCGGGGGCTCCTTGGATCTCATGGAAATCCTATGGGATTTCATGGAAAGAAACCCCTGGACGTGGGGTCGAGGCGCTGGGATGCGGAGGGTCCATGGTGCTGGACCGGTGCTTGGTGCTGGGTTTTGGGGAGGGCACCCACTGCGGCACCTCTTACACGGGGTATTTAATACAGAATATCCCCTGCCAAACCCTCAACATCGAAATTTTGACCCCTGAAATAAGGATTTGAGAGGTGCGGGCATTGATGCTGCGAGGGGCAGCCGCAACCTGAGTTTTGCAGCAGCTTTTTGCAACCTGTTGGTAAAAAATGTTTAAAAAATAGGAATTTACGGCTGCTGGAAGCCCTTTGCTCCCCTTGGTTCCACCGAAACCCAGACAGAGGAGGAAACCTGAAAGAGACTGTATTTATTAACAGTGCGATCACATTTGGCACATTCTATTACTAAGCGGTCCTCGTACATAGATATTATTCACTTAAGTAATCAATCACTGCCAACAAATTACAGGATACGGGGAATGAAATTAGCAAAATGAACTATGGATGTAAAATTCATTTGAAATTCAATTTAGGAGCAACATTAGCTTTCAATTAGTCTGCCCAACTGTTTGAGCATCGTTTTGTCTATCAGATTTTGAAATAAACGTAATTAACCTTTGCTGTTAAATTGTTGTTGATTTCGCTGATATAATTATTATGCGACTCCTAATATTTTGCTTGGGTGATATCTCATTAGCTGGTGGCTCCTAATTAGGGAAATGAAGGACCGGTGGTGGTTTCTGGGTCTCCTTGTTCCCTTTGCCAGGGGGATGCTCCAGAGCCGGAGTTTGGGGGTGAAATTTTACTGCACAACTGGTCCCAGACTGGTGGAGCTGGGGCCTGAGGAGCAGGGGATGGACCACGGGGGTAGGAGCATAGAGGATGGAGGGGAGAGTCCTGCTAATTAAGGCAAATTAATCATTGCCATTCACTTAATTCCCATGGGTTATTTTTAACAGCTACAGCTTCCCCTCAGGTGATAAATCACGCCGATATCTGGATCTATGGGGCTAATTCTGCCCCCGTTGAATGTTTCCACTGACGCCAGCGGGAGCGGGATTGATCTGGCACGGTTTGTTCCCGGGCTTTGAGGAATTCATCTCCTCCCCCCATCGCCACAGACAGATTTCACATCGGCCGGGCTCATAACGCCTCGTTAACTCGTGAATCATCAGCGCAGGGGGAGGCTGAGAGGAGCAAACCCAGCCCCAGGCCGGGAGAGGGAGGATTTTGGAGGTAATCCGGAACAGGGCAATAATTGCAGTGTAAATGGTTTGACGCTGGCGTGCGAACCGCAGCTTTTCAGCTCGATTTAAGGGTGTTACAGCAGACATTTTGACCCAAACACCTTGTTTTTACCATTGCGTTCCAATGCAGGAAACTTCCTTGTTTGTCGGTTGTTTTTCCGTTTTTAATTTAACGGTGTCTCCTGTCCAGCACTTCAAGAACTTCTTCGGTGAAAGCAGAAAGGTCCATTCTGCTCCAATTATTGCATCCGTCGAAGTATTTGTAAAAGCATCGGTGGGATTTTGAGCTCATTTGCAATGGAAATCTCCCGGTGCGGGTCGTGCGCTGCCTCCGCACCCAACGAGCAGCAGAAGGCAATAACCTCCCGTTATCTTAAAAACCTCTCTGTGCGTCACCCTATGATTTTGTTTTCGTAGCGTGTGACAAATAAGACAAACTAATAACTTGGACAAAGGAGCAGGGCGTGGATGTGTTTATTGCCATGGGAACAATCTTTGGGCCCAGCGAGAAGAATAATTCCTTTAACTCCTGCTTTGCAAAGCCACCAGAAACTCAGTTTGCAATGTCCCACGACCTTCAGCAGCTCATGCAATGCAGGACGGCACCCAGTTCTGCAGGTTTTTATGCACATTCTTGCTTATTTAAGTGATGCACCAGTTCTGGTTTGGATATCTTGGGGAAGGTCAAGGACAGTGAGGCAAATGTTAACATGGGAATGGGGTACGGGGATTTCTGCAGGCTGGATAGAAATAGGAAATGTTTATCTCATGGAATGAGTGATTCAGTCTACTTCAAGGGAGAAGTAGGCAAAAAAAGTGCAAGAAAAGTTGTAAAAGGTGAAGTTTGCGATTGTTGAGGAAATTGGGACTGGGAGAACTGGCACCATAAAGGGAGGGGAGGTGGGAGATGCCTCCTGCACCTCAGCACAGGGAAGAGGCGTCAGCTTCCCGGCAGGAAAGCGAATGCTCAGCCATAGAAAAACAATTTTCTATGGGATCGCTAAAAAAATTGGTTGGTTTTTTTTTTAATTAAAACAAAACCCCTAACGATAACTTTAATTTAAAAAAACAAACTTCACAGTACTTTTAATTTTTAAAAAAAACCCCACAGATTATTTTAACTAAAAAAACCTCACACGTTATTTTAATTAAAAATAATCCTCACACGTTATTTTAATTTAAATAAACCCACGAAACAAAACAAAGCAACACCCGGCCCAGCCCCG
>NW_010180187.1:0-226 GCF_000695765.1 Mesitornis unicolor | reverse complement strand
CGGCTGCAGGTGAGTGGGCCAGGATCCCGGGGGGACAGTGGGGACATGTGGGGGACAGCGAGGACATGCGCTGTCACACCAGGTCTGAGCTTGGGGCTCCTCGGGGCTCCCCTGGCATGGCAGCTTTGTGGGATACGCTGGCTTTGGGGCCATCCTGGCTCTGCCTGACCCTCCCCACCATGGCTCAACAGGTCAACACCACCCTGGACTATGACTCAGAGGCTGG
>NW_010180186.1:1105-1418 GCF_000695765.1 Mesitornis unicolor | reverse complement strand
AAACGGGGTCGCCCGGGGTGTTGGCGTTAGTGCAAGCGCAGAGCAAAGCCTCGTTAGAGGCACAGCCCGGGGGCAGTGACACATCCACAGCATCTCGGATGGTTTAAGAAGCCGTGGGGCGGGGGGACGGGGGCGCTTTGGTGCACCTGGATGCATCGTACCAGGAGCAGTGTCAAATTTTCGCGGATAATTTGACCCCTCACCCCCACCGAAATCAAGTCCTGCAAAAAAAACAAACAAAAACAAGAACACAAGAGAGACAGGCGTCACTTCTCGACCTGGGGAGGCGGGGGCGGCTCCGGTGCCCTCACCT
>NW_010180186.1:0-889 GCF_000695765.1 Mesitornis unicolor | reverse complement strand
CCTCCGTGTGCAGCCCCAAACCCAGCGGGCGAGAGGGCGACCCCGCGTCCGTGGGGGCACCGATCCCCTTCACAGCTGGGCTGATTTCTGGGAACCAAACCCACAGGATGCAAATGAACCCAAAACCCCGCTCAGCGTGCGGGGAGAGGCGCTCCCAGTTCGCTCCCAGTTTGCTCCCAGCTCTGTTTCTCTGCCCAAAGCTCTCACTTCGCAGCAAACACAAGCGATGAAGCGGCCTAAAGCAGCACCACTGCGGCTCTGAGCCCTTCCTACAGCCCAGGGGTGGCTTTTACCCCAGTGCTCACACATCGCGGGCAGCCCGGCCTCGGCCCGGTGCAGGATTGCTCTGTGAAACCCCAAACGCATCGCCTGTGATCTCCCCAGGGCCAAATCCCCTTGCTCCCGACGCCGCCAGCGCCAAGGCCACTCACTTGTGCCGTCGTCGGGCTCGAAGCTGCCCGTGTTGTTCCAGGTGTTGGTGCTGCTGTTCCCGTAGCTCTCGTCCGCGCCGCTCGGCTCCGCGTAGTCGGCCGGGTTGAAAGTCCTGCGAGAAACGGCGTGAGGACCCCGACACCGCCGCTCCACAGCATTTTAGATCACACTAAACTGGTTTAACTGGGCCACCACACATCCCAGAGCCCCCAGGCTCCCAGCACGGGGACGCCTCAGCTGCGGGGGGCCCCCCCCGGCGCCCCCAGCCGCTCCGAGCCGAGTCGGCTTGGTGCAGTTTTGGCTTTATCAACAAGGAAATGGAAACCGAACGCAGATTTGGGCGCAGAGACTCAGAGCTGTGGTTTGTACCAGAGGAACTCACCCCATGCCTTGGGCTGAAAACCTTCCCCCCCGCCGTCCAGAGCCACCTCGGCCCCGGCCGCGGCCCCGTCTCCCT
>NW_010180185.1:0-8214 GCF_000695765.1 Mesitornis unicolor | reverse complement strand
TCCACCTTGGGAGCTTTGATGTCAGCTTTGGAAAATTCAGATTTTTCTTCTTTTTTCTTTGATGTTATTTTGATTTCTCCATTTTTTATTTCCATATGTGGTTTGCTGTCTTGTGTTTTTCCTTCTGTCTCTTGTATTTTATTTTCTATATTTGTAGTTGTTGGAGTTTTAGTTTTTAGACATTGCTTGTGGACTTCCTTCATTTTTTTCACATCCTTGTCTTTTACTTTTTCTTTCGAGATCCCAATATTGATATCATCTTTTTGATCTTTTATTTCTTCTGTTTTTACACTCATCTCTGTTTTTTCACCTGCTTCTAATAATGGCACTTTTCCTTCTTTTTCATTTATCTGACATTCAATTTGCCCTGTTTCAGATTTTGCAGTGTTCCAAGTGAATGTAGGTAATTTAAACTTCGGCAGTTTGAATTTGCTTTCTTTTCCCTCTGTATCCTTTTCTTCTGTCTTTATAGCAATGTCCGTCTTCCACATTATGTCGTTTGTGGGCATGGCGTCTTCTTCTGTCTCTGCCTTTTTTATCATATCCACTGATATGACTGTGCTTTCTTCTGTTGGTATTTTTGTATCAGCTTTAGGTGTTTTGGCCATTTTGAATGATGGTGTCTGTATTTTCCGAGTAGATACTTCTGTTTCTTCATCAGGCATGTGAGGTTCCACATCCAAATTTTTGCCATCTTTTGAACTTATATCAGTTGTTTTTTCTGCTACTGAATGTGGAACATCTCTTTCCGGTTTGCTCTTTTCAGTCTCTGGTTCTTTCGTTTTGGGCATTGAAACCCCAAATTTTGTTTTCTGGCTTGTTAGCATTTGTTTGTGTTCTGCCTGTTTTTCTCCAGTTTCCAGTGGGTCCGATATTGTGTGTAATTCTGCTTTAGCAGTGCCTATTTCTAAACCTTTTACTTGTATGGTTCCTTGTGCTGTGTGACCTGTCGTGTCTACGTTAATGCCACTTTCTCCTTCTGTTTTACCTGCTGTTCCTTTCTGTTTCTTTTTTCGGGATTTTGATGAGGTTTGTGGTGTTTGTTTCGTTGGGCTTTCTTTCAAATCAGTTGTTTCCAAACTGGGCTTTGCTATCTCTGTTGTTATGGCTGGTACTACAGGTACAGTAAACGTTGATGTTGATTCCATGTCTTTTTCTTTTTTAATGCTTATTTCAACTTCAGGGCATTTTTTTGCATGAGATGGAATGCCGTTTTTCATGTCTTTTAAGTCTTTTGTTAAAGTTTCATGTTCCTCCCCTGTTTTAATTTCATAAGCAGGGTATGTGCTATACTCAACAGTTAGGATTTCAGGATTTTCCAGGCTGATATCTTCTTTATGGATTTTCTCTCTTTCAGATAACAATGTAGTTTTAATTTCTTTTCTTTGCTTGTCTTGTGGCTCTGGTTTGGATCTATGCATTTTGAATCCAATGCTAGGGAACTTCAGTTTCTTTTGGCTTCCTTTTTTCTCTTTGATATGGACTTCCTGTTGAAACTGAGACTCTGTGTCTGTGCTTGTAGGGGAAATATCCTGTATAGCGGACTCATATGCATCTGATGTACTATGAGATCTTCTGTGCCCCAATATCTTTTTATTTTTAATTGACTGGAATTTTGGCCATGATAGTCTGTCTTTTTTAGGTCTCTTGCTTCTTCCTACCCTTTGGCTTACAATTAATGTTTCCCTGTCTTCTTCTGAAACGGCTTTTCCTGAAACATGTAGTGTTTCTTCAGGAATGCTCTCACTGAGTTCTTTTTCCTGAAAGAACAAGGAGTAGTCAGAGGGTTAAGAGTAAACTAAATACTGATGCAATATAAAATAAAATACCTGCTATAAAATATGTAGAAAAATATGCTTTTTATTCACTGTGTCTACTTGTTGGAGAAAAAACATTCCTGAAAATGATGCTTATAATTTAGGCAGAAATTACATAAAACAAATGGATTATATGACTGCAATATGTAGACTTCTGAAGGTTTACATTCTTTGCAAAACATTGCAGTAGGTAGAGATTTCTATATGTCTACTCAAATATATATATATAAAATATTTATATATAAGTATATGAAGAGAAAAATAATTTTGAATGTGATGGAGACCTATTACACAGAGATATCAGTGATTAAACACACATTTAGAAGAGAAAATGTCATTGATGAGCTTTTGAGAAAAATACATTTTGGAAAATATTGAATATAAATAATCCAGAGCTTATCTCAGCCTGTTCTATCAGTGGATACTTAACAACAAATAAAAATGCTGACTCACTAGAGAATGTTTTCTACCCTAATGCAGGATTGTGGCTTTATCCAAAATCTATAGTTTTCCAAGAATATTTTAAAAGCTGCAAATACTGTGTGGGATTATTTCCTCTCATGAATATTCATGCTAGTAAGTTTAAACACATTCCTAAGCCTTAGGAAAACACAAGTGTGTATTTTCTGGTCTATTTCCACACAGCACATTATTACAGTGTGGTCCAAACTTTGTAAACTAATGAAGTATCTACCTGGCATTTTCTTTCCTTTTTGTGCTGGGCTGTAGAGTGAATGTGTTCCAGCTCTTCTTTCCCAGCAATTTTTCTTTTGAGGCTGAATTGGACTCTGTATGGCTCAGAATATTGGAGAATCTTGAGTGCATCTTCATATTTGATATTATCAAAAAATATTGTAGCACTTAGAAGCTGATCACCTGCAAGTGGAAGCAGACATAACTTTAATTAGCTCATGTTTTCTTGTAGTTTTTCAAATTCTGATGTATTAATGTCCACAAACACCACCCCCAAAAAAAATCTCACATTGTATTTATTTAAATTATAAAATTTTGTTCACATAATAGGATCAAGGAATAGTTAAGGCTGGAAAGGACCTCTGGAGATCATCTAGTCCAACCTCCCTGCTCAGGGAAGGGTCAGCTACAGCTCACTGCTCAGGTCTGTGTGCACTCAGGTTTTGTAGATTTCTGAGGATGGTGACTTCTCAGCCTCTTTGTAAAACCTCTTCCAGTGTCTGACAACTCCGACAGTATCAAAGCTTTTCCTTACCTTTCTCAGTATTTAGACTTCGAGCTTTTGTTCTTGTTTAAGTCACTTGGTGTAGTTTTGTGGCAGAGTATTTTGTGAACTAATCAAAGACAGGTTCTTCATGAATGCTATGAGTTGAGCATTTTTCATTTTGGTTGTGTATAGACTACTTTCTATGTATCTTTGTCACTGTTTCAGCAAAAAATAGACTTTTTTTAATGGTATACAAATGGTATATTGTTTAAGAAACTGACCTTTGATATTACTAATATGGAAAGGTTAAGCTCACACATAACATTATGTGGCTTGGGATCTACTGTTTCTGTTGCCTAAAGGGATGACAGATCAGGTAGGTATCTATATGCACACACAGCTGCATACCTGATTATTTTAAAATATTTAAAAAAACCCAAAACAAAACAGAAATTCAGATTGTACCTTCTCTCAGACTAAATATTTTTGAAGCAGGAGATTCCTTAAGTACTTTTTTAATAAATATTCCTTCATTTCCTCCACCCGTCACACTAAAACCACTAGCACCAGCTTCCACTTCTGTTTTCAGGGTCACTTCCATTGTCTCCTAGATACAGAAAAAGGTGTGAATTTATTATTTTTATTAAGTTGCATCAAAGTGTTCTACATTATTCTACGATAAAAAAATTGAGTCTCATCAGGTATATTTTCAGGAGCTCAAGAAAGATTATCTAGCACAGAGAATGTACTTGTTCAGTGATTCTGTTCTGAATTGGAATTAAGCCCATGTATTAGGGTTATTCTGGATCATGGCCACAGGGAAAATATGTTATAATTTTAAAATGTGAAGCACATGGATCTTCTAGAGCTGAAAGACTGTATTTTCTGTGAAGATGTCAAGCACCTGAATTAGAGTCAATGGGCCAGAAAAGTCAGACCAAGAGCAGATGATGTACTGTACTGAAACCAGACTAAGGCCAAAGAATGCTGAAAATGAATTACAGAAGGACCTAAATAGGACAAGCAAGTGTTCATGCCTGTGCCACAACTAGACAATTTGTGAAGTTCTTGGTCAAAACAAGTCGAAAGTGATTGCCCATTTGTCCTTCCTTCTGTCCACGTCCGTGTGCTGTAACAGGCTTTACTGTTTTGCAAGCCACATGCCTAAAACTAGAGTGCTTTTACACCTACCTGTGGATGGCTCTGTTTTGATTTGTCTGTAGGATGTTTTTTGCTGTCTTCTTGAAGCTGAAAAATAATTTGCGATTATTTAGTGTTCAGAAGTCACGCTGTGGTAAAGTACAACAAAGGTCCTACAGACCAGGGACTGAGGCTGACTTTAACAGGAACAGAGGAAAACTAGCATCTACAAGAGCAATGTACACTGTAAATGATTTAACTATGTTATTCCCAGTAGTAAATTGGATGCCAAGGCCACCCTGTATTCTACCAAAATTTACATGAAATGAACACCACAAATGGATTTAGACACTGGGAGCTTTTCTGTGTGTTACTCACACAATACATTTCTAATGCTACACTCACATTTCTCATCTTTATGAACACACAGTTTTTTCATTTATTTGACTTCAGCGTGAATTTCAAACTGTTGCCTGTTTATCTTAACATGACTGTAGTAATTTAACCTTTAACTTTGAATAGCCAAGAGGTACAGCAAATTTTGAAGTAGGTATTAGCTAGATTCAAGCCAGTTAAATATTCTAATAGCAAAAGCACTGTGATTTCTTGACACACACAGAGAACACAGCCCTGACTTTAGTGGGCACAGGAAGAAAATATGGCTGCAACAATGTTCCATGACATATGAGCCTTGGCTAGTCGTAGGAGCTAGAGCCCCTTGAATTAACTTGGTAAAGCCATGCCAGCATGAAAACTCAGTGTCTTGCCTTTGAATATTCTTCTTCTATAGAATATTCATAAACTGGAGAGGATCCCTGTGGCCTTGGACGGATGTCTTCTACTGCCACTTCATTAACCTGTGGAAAAGAAATGAGTGGTGGGAAAGAAACATCCACCATTAGACAGTGATCCGTATTTTTAAGAGAGATTTTTACTTGACATAGTCTTCTTCTGTGTACAAATCTTTGATTAGTAATGGTGGGTGTAGAATAACCAGTAACTCTTTACTCAGGTCAAGAACAAACGCAAATCCATTTAAGGATGTTACTCAAGCACACTAGGACAGACTCCTGAGAGACAAAAATAATGATTTTGCTGATTTTGGTTTTCTTGATGTATTGTAGATGCATCTGTCAGCTGGACAGACTAAAAATACTGACGAATCAATTGGTAATAATTTAAAAAGGCAATAATAATTCTCTCCCCAGCTTTATTTGCACACCTATCCTTTGCATCCTGCAGCTTCAAACTTTATTACCCTCTACCACCAAGCAAACTATGACAGATTCCCAGTTAATTTCTGCTGACAAGCACTTGGCATGGGTCCTTCTGGAGTCAAATGGCAAGGAACCTAGATAGGCTAAAGCTTTAAAGAAAAGTTGCTGTAGAAAACAGCCATGTAATAGTTTGCTAAGTCTTGGTATTAAACCTATGCTGATGAATCATGGCAAAGAGCAGATCACTTTATATTGAAGCATCATTCTGGCTTTTGAGCTGACAGGAGAATCCCAAGCAGAAATACAACATTTTAATGGGGAGAAAAAAATCACCAGCAAGACCCAGCTATAAAAAAAATATTTAAGACCCCGTTTTAACAAGGTAACCGCCAAATCCCCATCTCAAAAAAAAGCCAGCTCTAAAAAAAACTCACGGAATCTTCATCCTCTGCATCTGCATCAGCATCAGCATCTCCTGGAGGCTCGGCTGGTCTCAGCTGTCGTCCAGAACCTGAAAGCAGCACACGGGTTGTTGGCATCTGTGGGAGCCTGGCAGAGCACAGAGCAGCCACTTTGCAAGCTGAAGCCGTCCAGAGCAGCACGCTAGGGGATGTGCAGGGCTGTGTAGAAAGACCTGCTTTCATTCAGATTCCTTATCTCAGATCTCATCAGGCTGATCCATCCAGAGATACCAGAAATATTTGTATCCAGAAATCTAAAGGCTTTTGTGAAGGAAAAAGAATCTCCAGATTGGAGAAAATGTAGAAGTAGAAGTTGGCCAGATATTTTTTTATTATCAAGGTGGGCTTGAGCTGTGTATTGGGCAGAACTGGTAGGGCTTTGGCAGAAGGGTGGCTGTGGGTTGGTCTCTGTGGAAGGAGGGCACGGACCACCCTGTGTGGGATGCAGCCACTTGCAGCCATCTCTGCCTGCAACACTGAACCTCTATGAACACATGTTGAAAAAGAGTGGTAAATGCTAAGAAAAAGAGACACCACCATTAGAAGAGAAGGAGAAAGACAGAGAAGACCACACTTGAGCAGGATGAGAGAGGAGAGATGGCAGAGCAGGAGAAATGCTGGAGCAAAATAGGATCTCAAGCAAAGGCAGAGGAAGTAAAGCTGCTGGAGCAGGGGCAGAGAGGAGGAGGCTCAACTCTCATAGATCACCAGCTGGTAAAGGAACCCACTCTGGCCAACTGAGTGTGAAGCAAGGAGAAAAAAGGAAAGCAACCACCACCTGCTGACCCCCATCTCCTGCACCAGCCCTCACCTTCTCAAAGCAACTAATTGTAGCCCACAGTGAGGGGGTGGGAGACCAGGAAGAGGAGAGGATTGTTGTATGGAGGGTAACTGAGTTTATTTTTTTTTTCTGAAGTGGTTTTGTTTTTTCTTTAAATCAGTAATTAAAAGTTCATTAACTGGCAATAAATTAAATTGATCGAAATCCCCCATCTTGAAAGTCTTCCTTGCTTCTGACAGAGGTCTTAAGGCATGAGCTGGGGAGTGAATATCCTGAAGCTTTGACAGTCATACAGCTTTCTTGATTTTTAAAAGTATTGAGGGCAGAGAGAGATGAGGTGAAGAAGGCAGACTGTTTGAAAGTATAATTCTGCTGAAATGCCTTAAACTGTGCCCCAAAGAATGAAAACAGCATGAACACACCATCCTTTTCAGCAATCTGGGCTTAGCCAGTAGAGGACAGTGTGGCTGAATTACACACTCCCCACTGCACAAGTCCTTCTCCTGATAACTGTCTCTTTCCTGTCTCCATGCTCCATTTCTTCAAGCCGTCAGGCTGCCTAGCTCGCTCACACCCAGTTCTGCAACTGCCACTGGTATACATAGTTTTGGCTCTCCTAAATAGATCCCATGACTTAAAAATACACTTCCATGCTAGAGAAGACAACCACAAGCGGAGTTGTTCAACTCCTTCATTGTCTACTTTAAATGAAGACTCCTTGGGCTGGAACACACCACTTGTGAATGTGGATATTACATGGTGTGTGTGCAGACAAGCTGGCATGACTTGTGCATCTATGCCATCACTCAAACTTACACAAGTTGCCAAGCTCTTGCTAAAATGGCAGTAATTTTTCTAGCCTTTCTTCATGGTTTTCCGATCACCTGCATTTATTTTTTGCCTTGACTTTTTTTGAAGATTAAATCATTTAGTACAGGCAGGGTTTTGAAAGTGTTCTGCTGCGTGATCGGCGATGGGCCACTCTGTTAAGATGAACGGTAATAGTGTGCCTCCAGTGGGAATATTGCATGTCAGTCTGTGAGCCAAGTTTCCAAACTTGGTAGAATAGAAGGCATCCTCATTAGTCCTATGTCCATCATCTTAATCAGCTCTCCTGTGATATTTTAACTCCAGAGAACTAGGATCAATGCAGAACACATCAGGGCTGTCAGCCTGTGCCTCCTTTAGCCTTCACAGGACTAGCTGTGATGCCTACAATGGACAGTTATAGAAAATGGTCTTAATCCAGACCCTAATTCAGATTAAAGGCCTGCATAAATTGGCTTGATTTTTTTTTGAAAGCTCTAGCATTTGCAATTTTCAGAAGCTCAAGAAAATTGGAAAATGAGTATAACCTCGTTAAAAAAAATTAGACATGGATTTATGAACATGTTTATAGGCATTTCTCCTTGAAAATTCTGGAATCCATTCATGGAGCTCTTCGCCACATGTGTTTTAAAAACCATCATATGAGGAGAAGAGCTGCAGGATTGAGGCCAGATCGTTTAACTTGCTTAGTACTTCTAAAGAGTAAGGTGCCAACAGTGAATTTTATGGCTATTACTAAAATTCCAAGAACTAGTAAGGACTTCGTTTTGTGGCATTGCTGTATTTTTCA
>NW_010180184.1:26184-30141 GCF_000695765.1 Mesitornis unicolor | reverse complement strand
TTGCTTAATTGCTCCCTAACCCAGTCCTCAGAGCGCATGAAAATGAGGAAAAATCTCTAGCTATTGCTGTAAGAGTAATTGTTGCAGGGCTTTTATGCTGGCAAAAGTAAAATATTCTGCAATGCCACAGAATATATTCTGCTATATCATAGTTGCAGGTATCTTGTTAATTATCTATACAAGTTGACAGTTTGCTTCTTTGCCTCATAGATGATAATTAAATATGGTGAGATTTAACATATTTGGTTGCACAACACTTATAAACTGGAGAAATTCTGCTTTGTCCTTTTTATAGAACAGCTTAGAATAGAATCATTTTATAGAAAATATAAGTACTTGATCATAAAGTTCAGTACTATAACTTTCAGGCATTTAAATTCCTAGTTGTATACCAAAACCACATACTAAGGTGTAAGGTAATGAAAGCCCATTAGTATGTAGATTTCCAACATTAAATTTCCTTAGGTGCCTAGACACCTTCTGATCACATCTAAAACTGTTTCAGACCTATCTTCCTTGAGTTCTTTTGCAAGACAAGGATGCTAAGCACTTATCTACAGAGCTTAAGCTAAACATTCACCAAGAATAGGTCACATAAGAGAGCAAATTTAAACAACTGATGGTAGTGCCTGAAAAGTCTTTCAGCTAACATGAAAACAGGCAGTGTTTTCAGGATACAGAAGATCTTGTTCTTTTCCATTCTCAATCTGTTGAGCCTCCAACTTGATTTTTAATTGAAAAACCCCCAATACTAATTACTTGTAGCTGCTAGGAACAGCTAATAACTTGGGTACTCCCATTTTTCTTTCTCTGTTGAAGTTACTCCACTTACACAGAGTAATTAAATATTGACTCAGCCATACACCATGAGAAACTGATTATATAACTGGCCAGATCACACACAGTGATGGAGAGAAATACAGCTTTCCATTTTTCCAACCAAATATTAGTGGAAGAAAGAACTGGAACCCTCATTCCCTCCATGAGGATGAACGCTTTAATAAGAGCAATAAAATCAGTCTTTTTGGAAGATACTTATTTTCTTCTGTAAAGCGGAACAGTATCAAGAAGACAGATTGAGGACCCCTCAGCTCAACTTCCCAATGGAGCCTAATGATTAAAACATCCTTTCAGGAGATATGGCTTCCAATCTGCTTGGAGGCATGAAACATTTAACACAGGTCTCCCTATACTTAAAAGAATGACATCAGGCATTTAAATAAAATATTGTGTTTAGACGTAAAGTCTTGAAGCTGGTCTCGTACTTAAACTTTAGGGAAATGAAAGATTTATTCTGATTTCAACATTGTAAATGATCCTTTAGACAGTGTGCTTGACTTTGTGAACTTAACACAGGGCCATGAATCCCTTCTTTCTTTTCTTTGTAGCTAATCGGTTCAAAATAAAATTTGATTTTCAGACTTGGTCATAAAAGATTTACCCAAGTTCATAGAGCCATCAAAAGATCAGGTCATCATGGTCTACTCTGATGACTCTTAGGTTACTGGCATTATGTCAAGGCTATGGTTTTTTTTTCCCTCTCTGAGAAAGAGGATGGGAGTAACACAGATATGACAGTCTAGGTAGAAAACTTCTGGAAATTTAAAGAAAAAAGTTTGAGCTGTTGATTCATTATTTGATTTTTGAATAATACAAAGCAATTTTACTTCAACACAGCATGTGTTAATGTATTTTCAGCAGTATAAAAATAAAATCCACTTAAAATTATCTTTGCTAGTGCAGAATAAGTGGGTGAGGAAAAGAGAAAATGTAGTGTCAAGGTTTTCTCAAGTAGCACACTACTCAATTTATAGTATGACTGAGTTCTTTCATTTAGAAAGAAGACTACTGTATCTGGTAAATAAAGTGTTAGGAAACATCTCATTTCCTACATATCACTCATTAGTATGACAAGATGATAGGCTGTTCCCTTTAGGTAGCCAGGCATAATGCAAATCATATTTTCATTTGTCTTTTATATACAAACTGTATAAACTTCTGTCTAAAGTCTACCTCTTTGAATGCTTAGGATACAAATCTAGAGTCACTGGAGAAGTCTGCTTAAAGTTATTATTCCTTGATTTCGTTAGTTAATTCTGGACTTCAAAACCATCCTAACAAGATTGGTCTAAATATACATGTTATTGTAAAATAATCAGTCTTGGGCTGCCTAGTCTGTGACTGGATATTATATTGCATCATTAGGTACAATAGTTACTTTTATCAGAAAACTTATGATCATGAAGTTATAGAAATTAATATGTAGGCTTACCACCGATAGTAAGCTGAGAATGGAGATAAAAGCAAAGAACAGCTATTTTCAAAGCTTTCTTGTCCTTTGCCTTTAATTCCTCCTACCCATCCCATCAAAAAGCCCATTTTTTCCCCAGTTACAAGCACATTGCACAACATAGAGTTTATATGACAGCAATGAAATTCTGGGAAGTACAAAACTCTTGGACTAAAAAAAAAAACCTAGACTTTTAAAAAATCTTATATCTGTTCCCTTATATTTTTTATTTTTAAAACCAGTTATCAAAATGTCAGGTTTTTTAAATAAACAATAACTTTGATAGGATTTGTATCTACAAAATATAGAATCGTCCTCTTCAGATGACATATTCTGTAGACTATAAGTAGTTTTCTTTCTGACTGAGCTTGTCAGCTTGCTTTAATTTTGGGTTTACGCACATTAATGCAAAGTACATTAGAGCTTCTGTATTTCAAGATTAGGCTGACACTAAAATCAGTTGGAAGTCTCCTTTGAGGCAAAGATAAAGACTAATAAAAATATTTTGAAATAATCTTAATTGTAATGGTACATGTTTTTAAGATTTACTATTTCATGGCTCAAATAACAAAGGAGTAAGAGGTTGACAAAGGTAAAAAAAACCAAAGAAACATGTAAATGGGAGTATGGCCATCAGTAAAATGGGAACACGATGAAGACCAGGACCCATAAATATTATTAAGCTTATTACTTCAATAAATCAATATTGTTTGAAATAGAATACAACTCAAAGAAGCTGCACTATACTAGATTTTGTGATCTCTCCTTTTAGAATTTTCTATTGTATATTATA
The DNA here is from genome assembly GCF_000695765.1 of Mesitornis unicolor. NCBI lineage: Eukaryota > Metazoa > Chordata > Aves > Mesitornithiformes > Mesitornithidae > Mesitornis > Mesitornis unicolor. The sequence continues at coordinate 27,058 of NW_010180184.1, read as the reverse complement.
ATTCAAAGCATTCCTCTTTTGGTCAGTTTCTTGGATCTCTGAGTCTGCACTGTAATTATGTGCTGGTTTGCTTGGATCTTGTTTCATTTTATTTGGTTTAAAATTTAAAAATTTTCATTAATGAATATCAAATATAGAGAAGACTAGTTATTATGAAGTAGAAAAGTATTGAAGAACAGAATTTGTTCCTTGCTAGAATTTCTACCAAGTTGTCATATTTCTATGTAATGTTTCGATTTTTATGAACTTTTACCAAATATTTGGCCTGAAACATTTACAGTAAGTCTGGCAGTGGGGTTGGACTAGATGATCTTTCAAGATCCCTTCCAACTCCTAGTATTCTGTGATTTTGTGATTCTATGATTCTGTGATTCTTGAAATATTTAGTGTCCTATTAAAACCCTGTTTTTCACATATTGTAACCAGACACAAAATTGAGCTATGGAAGAGAGACATTTCAAATTCTTACTATTGTGAAATGAATTTCAGTAGTGTGATCAAATTTCACACTGAAGGTCAAAAAAGGTCAAAAATCCAGAAGACAAATACAACAGTCTCATTAATGACCTGGATCTCTTTAGGTCTCTTCTATTTTTAAATAATTGCATTTTTGAGGGCCAGCTTTTTATGGGGTCAGAAATGATGAGCAAGATAACAGCTGCCAAGCAGTAGCATGGGGAAGACACAAGCAGGGGTTTAACTGGGAGAAGGGAGCAAAAACATTTCCTTTTGAGTTCATTGAATAAGGTCTGGTGTGTGAAGGGTGTCCTTATTAATCTAATCTGCAGAGCCTTGACTTTGGGAAGCTGCAAGAAGAAAGGTGAGTTGTGAAAATGTTTAAGGTAATTTGAGTTCAGACCTGCCTTAGGGAAAG
>NW_010180184.1:11212-26156 GCF_000695765.1 Mesitornis unicolor | reverse complement strand
GTTGAAATTTTGTGAGTTCTGTCACTGCAGGAGGTATGTTTGGATGTTGCAGTTTATATCTATGATGAACTTGAAATGAGGATTCTTGTAGAGTTTTCTATGTTGAATTTGAAAATAACTCGGTCTGAAATGAAATAAACATTCAATATTACAGGTCTGCTACTTTCAAAACAAACTATTGATAATGAAACTGAACCTGAATGATGACTAATTCAACTGATCTGCTTTCTAGATGCATCAGCTACATGTAACTATTATACTTTAAAATAACTTAAAATTATTTTTTTCTTGACAATGCTGTTTACATCTGTATTTATTATCTACAACTTAAAACTTTCAGTTACATTATCTTTTCTTTTGTATAGAAAGAAGTAATAAGAAGCAGCAAAAAAAAATAATCTGAGTTTAAAAAGCATTTTAAAACACTTTACAGAATGACAATTTGAGGTACTTAAAGCACCATCTGAATCTGCAGGGGGTAAATTGTCCTTGAAAGACACAAAGGCAGCTTTAAGGGGAATTTATAATCTCTCTCTAGGGTCTGACAATGTTAATTTGTCTCAACCATTTTAGAAGTGCCCTGGCCACAGTGACACTTTCCTAGGTGCATTCTAATAAGGTGATATGGTCTCATTAAACAAGATGGCATTCAGTAGAGAACAAGACAATAATTCAGAAGCAATTGTCATGGAATATAAGGCAATCTGATATTAATAAATTACAGTCACATGTAGTTTAAGAGATCAGAATAATTGCTCTGTTAACAAACCACAACACACTGGGTGTAGAGGCAATGCCATACTTCGAACTGATATATAGAACTGTACAGCATTGTTTTCTTAGCTAGGCTAGTGTTTTTCCACTATCTATGAACTGCTGAGAGGTCATGTCAGTCACTGAATTTCCAGTGTTGTGGGTGTTATGGTGTCTTTCTCACCTGTAGACAAGTATTACCAGGCTGGCTACTGTAATATTCTTAGAAGCACTCATTTTAGGAAGCATTGACATTGTTTTCAAAAGATGTATATCACTTAAACAGATCTTGTCAGCAAATATATTTAATTCTTTCCTTGGGATGCTGGAGGAAAATAATTCATAGACAGGTTGAGGGTTTGAGATATTAAACAGAAAAAAGATCAAGAAAGTACATTTTATTATCTCTCCACATGGTAGTAAGAAACAAAAGCAACCAACAGCCACATTTTGCATCACAGTGAAGGCTGGACTGAGTAGAGTAATTTGGTGAAAGTTATCTTTGCCCAGCAGTAAAGGGAGGAGCTGCCACATACTGACAAAAACATTTTTTCTTTTGTTAGCTGCTGTAACACCAGTGTACAACTTTTCATTTATTAAGGCTTTCTTGAGGTCATTTCTACAGGGTCATTTCAGTCCTAGTATAACTGATGTCATTTGATTCAGCATAAAATAATTAATTAGAAAATATCCAAGCTGCTGGGTGCAAGATAATTTTAGGAACCTTACAGTGCTTTCATTGGATTGGCTCAAGATCAATACCATTCCGGGAGGATTTTGTATTTATTATGCCACTTTTACTCTAGCATAAAATTTTGAAGTTCAGTGGCAGTAATTCTGACTGAGTGTGGTACTGCAAGGAAGAAGAGAATTACTCTCAGCTGGACAAAAGAAGTTTTAGAACAGTATTTGAGAGAGTAAGTATTTAAAATGTTTTAATCTACTAAGGTAATTGAGGGACAATACTTTTTTCCTGATTTTCTACATTAGATCCTATTGACAATGTACAGGTGCTAAAGAGACCATGAAGTCCTTTATGTATCACTGAACTGGACCTGTTCTCTCCCAGAGCTGCAAAGCATCCTGTGTGTTAGATTAGTGACTCCCATTATCTCAGGCAGCAGAAAGCTTTGCATGCACTGTGCTTATAAGATGTCAAATACATATAAATTACGGTAATGATGTACCTCAGCCCATTATGAGTCAAGATATTAAGAATCTTATTTTACTGGGAAAATTTGACAATGGCTGATGATAATTAATGACAGTAGACTGACTAGAAAAATATTAGAATTTATCTACCTGGATGGATCAACATACCAGGTAGTTCATTGTATTTCAGGTACAGGTTCTGGGAAGCAGTTCATGAAGGGCATAAAAGAATTTGTATCTTCTATACAGTTCCAGGAAGTTCAGGACACCTGCAGCAGGCAGAGATACAGATATGGAGTTCACAGACATGTCCTTACTCCACTTGAAAGGAACAAACCAGTATCGACTACCATTTTGGTCTCTTCTCTTCTCCAGTCACTTCTTCTCAAATGCTCCTAGTTGCAAACTGACAGTGATCTGAATTATGGTAGTATAGTCTGTGAAGAAAGAATTTCTTTTAGGGAATCAAAATCACTTTGGCACTTCTGGGTCAAAAGCCAAGTGTTAGATTCTTTTGGAAAAGTTATCAGAAGTTCACACATTGCTTGCAATATCAGTGCTACCAGTGTCAGAGACCTCTCACCAAGAAGCCAGATTCACTCTGTACTAACTTAGTGGTATAAACACAATTTATTTCTGTATAAAGTATAAATACATTTTAAATTTTATGGGAAAACCTGATTTGTATAAAGTACTATGCCATAGTAACTCATATTTTAGCATTAATAGCTATGATTGAATTAACCCCCTACCTTCAAAACACATTTTATTTTGATTTCCAAGGGGTTTTTTTTCTAAAAGAGACTGCTTTATATACTTTCAGAAAGTTGTTCCTTCTTTATAGTCTGGATGTGTCTTTTATCTTTATAGGTTGCATCCATGGTGAGTGCTGAGAGACCTGGCTGATGTCACTGCTAAGCCACTCTTTATTATCTTCATTCATAGTTCATAGGAGTCAAAGGAGGTTCCTGACTTGAAGACTTCTATCTTCAAGAAGGTCAAGAAAGAAGATCCAGGGAAGTACAGGCTGGTCAGCCTCACCACAGTCCCTTGGAAGGTGATGGGGTAAATAATCCTAGAAGCCATTTCCAAACATGTTAAGAAGGTTTGTTCACCAAGCGCCCAAGAAGGTGGCTGCAAGTAGTCAGCATGGAGTGACTGGGATGTCAGGCCTGACCAACCTGATAGGTGATTCACTGCTGGTGTACCCCAGAGGCTCATATCGGGACAAGTACTGTTTAACCTCTTCATTAATGACCTGGACAATGGGTTAAACTGCACTCTCAGCAAGTGTGATGATACAAACTTGTGAAGAGTGGCTGATAGACCAGATGGTTGTGCTGCCATTCAAAGGGACTTCAACAGGCAGGAGATATGGGCTGAAAGGAATCTGATTAAAGTCAACAAAACAAAAGGCCAAGTTCTGCACCTGAGTAGGAATACCTTTGTGCATCAGTACACACTGCAGAGCCAACCAGCTGGAAAGTAGCTTTACAGAAAAGAACCTGGGAATCCTTGAGGACAAGAAGTTTGCTAGAAGTCAGCAATGACCCCTCACAGGAAAGGCAGCCTCCTGGGCTGCATTAAGAAGAGTGTTACCAGTAGGCTGAGGGAAGTGACCCTTCCTCACTACTAAGCACCACTAAGACATACCTGCAGTGCTGGGTCCAACTCTGGGAAACCCAGTACAAGAGTCATGGACATAATAGAATAAGTTCGGTGACAATTAGGGGCTTGGAGCATTTGACATACAAGTAGCAGCTGAAAGAACTTGTGTTGTTCAGCCTGGAGAATCAAATGCTCAGAAAGATATTATCCATGTATATAAATACCGGATGGGGGACTGAAGAAGATGGAGGCAGACTCCTCTCAGTGGTGCCTAGTGAGGCAACAGGCATGAACTGAAACAGAGGATATTCCACTTTGTAGAGAGAGAGAAATTTGATCATGGAAAAGTTAGTCACAAAGTCCATGTCACATACATCAGGTAGCTGCATGCCTGGAAGCATGAAACCAAGCACTGGGGAGGTGGCAAGCACTGGGCGAGGTGGCAACCATCACTAGATCCATATTTGGTGTTATCCGGATGCCTAGAGGAGTGTGAGATGAGGCGGAGGCCTCATGGTCCCAGTCCCCCATTTCTTTCCGCTCCAAACAAAGGAGCCATTACCTCTACCCATGCAGGTGTGAATTTACGGACTTTGTGACATTAACATAACTGATAAGATTGTCTATAGTCAACCCCACCCGCATGTATGCCCTGGTGATGTAATGCAGAAATTTGAGTCCACTCAGGCATCCTCCTGCCTGCTGTCACGTACATAAGGGAATAAAAACCCTAAGATTCATACTAGAACTGGGGAGTTACTTCTCCAGCCATGGAGTGATGAGAACCTTCCCCCTTGGTCGGAATGCTGGCCAAGGTAACTTACATGTGAGCCCTTATTTGGGGGGACAGGATGAACTCGGAACCACACCGATGAACTGGACAAATTAACGAATTTGCTCCCTCTCCATCCCCACCACTCGGCTCACCTTGTGGGTAAGACCATTTACCTCAGCTACTGCTGAGCGATATATTTTCTCCTCAGGTTCATATACCCTGAGTGTATTTTACATTTTCTCCTCAGTTCTATGATTTTGTGATTCAGTCACTTTTAACTAGCCATTGTTATAGCTTTGTCTTCTAGAATTTACTTGGTCTTTAAGTTTTTACTTTTCCAATTCTATTTTTATTTGACAAAGTCATCCTCATTTTTTTCAAGGGAAGTCTGACTAAAGCTGTTATTTTCCATATAAGTACCAAAGTGCGACCTCAATGCCCAGTCATGCAAGTATAAGTTCTGTTGTTGTCCATAAGCGATAGGAATATGTTAATAAGAATAAGGAAAACATTTAAAAATTAAAAGCATGAATGGCAAATTTTATTTGTTTCTATTTCTAAATTTATCTCAGCTGATTCTTATTTAAATATGCTAGAATCATATTTGTTATAGAATGAAAATGAAAGCAAATATTTGTTGGACTTGAAAAATTTATATATGTATGCCACCGATATGTGATGCTGGAACTAGCAGGGAAATATCAACCAGTGAGACTCCATTCTTATGTAACAAACATGACATTGACATTGATTTTTCAAATTGATTTTTGTGAACAGAAAAAAAAATACACCTAATACAAAACACCTTGCGTCTTGATATGACTTGAAATTACTAGTAGCAAAGTGAAAGAAGAACATAAATAATGATCTGTAAAAGAAAGTTAAGGTATTCCTTTTCTCTAAAGAGCCAGTTGCCACGGGTTACCTCTTGTCCAGCCATTTCTGGCTTCAGTTATCAGGAGCTTTTAGATCTAGAAGCTCAAGATCTCCAGAATTAGAATTTTCCACTTGTTCCTTGTAGGTATGCACATAATACAAGTCTTCAAACATACCCATGTAACTACTGATTACCTTTATTTGATGATTTTCAGACTGAGTCTTTAATTGTTTTTCCAGTACATCTGGGTGAGATGACGAAAACCAGCTATGACCCATCAGCTAGAAGCCAATGTGTCTGTGGCCATAATAAGGCAGACACAGTAACGCAGTAATGCAGCTGCAGGGCTTCTGATTCAAGACCTGTCAACTGAAGTCCTGCACAACTGCATAGCTGACTCATACCTTGCCATTTAAGTACATCTTTCTGCAAAAGACCAAGTAGATCTACTGCTCCCTAGGCATGTACAGGCAGTAAATGACAAATGAGTGATGTGATATAGCATACAATTGCTGCACAGCAGCAATGTCTAGGGAAACAAGACTTGATTGTGTTTGCAAAATCCAGTGAACTTTAATACAGCCAGAAGCACTCACATGGAGACACCAAAGAGCTGCTGCAAAATAGCATCATTTATTTTTCTGTCTTTCAGATTGTGCCCACCTGCAGTATAGCTAGGATGGGAGACAAAATTCCCCACAGTAGTTTGTTTATGTCAAGCAGATCTCTTATTATGCCTTGTGGATAGCAGCAGGTGAGAGAGGGCAGAGTCTTTGGTCCAGGAGAGGATGGCTGTATTGTAAATCTGTTAAGGAAAGAGTTTCAGCCAATGCACTTTCTCTGTGAGCATGAGTCCCTGCGGAAAGCGAGCAGATCACATTAAAGCTGGCAGCTATAGGAAAGGAGCTGGTGCATGAAGCAATGAGGGATCCCTTTTCCCACCACAAAACAAAAAAAAAACAACAAACAAACAAACAAACACAAAAAAAAACCACAGTAAGAGACTTGAGGAGAGAAAAGTAAATTTAAACACATAAATCACTACATAAAGCTTCCCCAAAGAGTATGGCTTGTCTCAAGTCACTGTGAGACTGTTGCTTCTAGGAAAGCATGGTTACAAACAGTGGTCAGACTGTTCAGAAACAACAGAAAGGATGGTGCTACAGACACACACACTTTTCAAAAGGAAGGGGGAAACACTGATTAAAAGATCCCTGCAGAAAGTTAGTAATTAAACTAGAAAATAAATCATTCAGAAATTGCAAAAGTTTGTATTTATGTGTGTGCTTTTTTAAAAAAGTTTATTCAAAAATTAATGTTCTGGTGGTTTGCAAAATTTTTAAATGACCCACACAGTCTGTAAATGTCACATCAGTATACTTATGCCACAGGTGATTCTTGTGTTTCAAGCTGAAATATGTCACTCCAGAAGCTCCCCAAACCCTTCAATTTTAACTCTCTTACTGTTACTAGCCTAGTATCCAAACTCATTTTACCACTCTCCTGGGAGCACAAAGAAATTGAAAACAATACCCATGCTTTATTTGGTAAATAAATTGTCATGAACTATGGAACAACTCTGAGCACAACAATAAATCAGTAGATAATGGGTTCTGTATTTAACATGATAAAACAGACTAACATATTCAGCTCTAAATGGCCACATAATTTCATGAAATTGAATACAACTGCCCTGTACATAATATCACAACTGAACAATGATAAACATGCCTAATTCACAAATTCTCTTGAATGCTAGGGATGACAGAACCCAAAATGTTTCTGATTTTTGTTTCCAGAGCTAGAGGCCAAACCTGTTTTTAAAAACTCCCATAGCTCCAAGTCTTGAATTTGCATGTTTATTGCCCTGAGTCAATCTGGGAACCCATCTGAATTTTCTGTTAACAAGCAAGAGGACTGTATTTTGGCTGTTTTGGGGCAGTGAGGTGCATTAACATTTCTGACTTCTTCTGAACTTTCTGCCCTTCTGGAAAAAAGAGTGAGAGACACTACTGAGGCATGACCATTCAATCCCAGCATATGTTAGCTCCAATTTGACCCCTGCTGGCTGATCAAGAATGGCAGAGAACTCCTGCCTCCACAAATAACTATACATTACAGAGTCAGAAATATGTTTGTAATCAGGGGCTGTTATATTTCAGAAAGAGAGTCATGCAAGCATTAACAGTTGTGCATGCACTTTCAGTACAGAACCATCTCTCTGGCTTCTTCTATTACCTCTCCCTCAATTACTTAAACATCCCTTGACTAGAATTCATTTTAGTTGGAATGAGAAGAACTTGAAATAGGCAAAGGACAGATAACAGGCCAGATGAGGCAGGATGCCCAGAAACAGAGTCAAATATTACAGTGTTCCATCACTAGTAAGAACATTTTATTATTGAAGAAACTATAGGTAAATAGCAGATTGATATTCTGATAGTATAGAGCAGACCTGCTTTGACCTCATTAAAAAATAAAAAAGTATTTTAAATATGACTGCAGAAAAAATTGTTTGTTATTTGACAGCACAAAAAAGCAGTTAAAAAATGCCTGTGAAACTGGGTGGCATCATTAGGTAAAATGATAAGATATATGTTTAGAAAAGCCTCTCAGAAACCACTGTTCTTCGCAAAGTATTTCCCTTCTAACAGTGATACCAGTGTAAAACATTTTGCTCATGCTGTCTTTTGTTTCACTCCAAGAGAAGTGTTTCCATTTTAAACAGGGTGAATATATTTTTTGAAGCCTTGGGATCATTTGTTCAGCACCTCAGTACTAGATTGGTTGATTAAAATAAAAACAACAAACCAATAAAAACCCTCCCAAAAAAACCCACAGAAAAACCCTTGAAACAGCATTGAATTCTAATGAGGAACTTTCTTGAGGTGTTATATAAAGGAAATAAATGTTCCAAAAAAAGAAGAAGGTTTGTTTAATCTCACCACTTATCAGCATTAACAAATAGGTATAACAAAATGGTATTTAACACTGTCTATTTATTTTCTGTGTGTAAGGAATGATTCCATCTCAAGTAACTATCTTTACTCACTATCTCTTTAATAGAGGTCATTATATAAAAAGAGGCTATGGTTGTAACAGTATGAGTTGCACAGGGAGAAATGAGTACCAGCATAAGAAAATAACTTGAGATAGCCATGCCCTAACGATACCTCTGTTCTGTTTTCCTGCCTTGAACAGTGCTCATCTCTGATTGTGAACACCTGGAAAAGAGGTTAAAGGAAGGAGAAGTCCAAAGTAACGTGGGACTTGATACAGTGACAGTGGTCATGGCGGTTCTGGAGACCAGGCCAGGGGATCATAAGGAAGGCTGAAACACATTAGATGGCACTTAGGCATAGCCATCTTGTATTTATGCAACATTAGTATCCTCAAAATCTTCATTCATCTTTTGCTTAACCCCTTAGGCATACAGCCCTACTCTTCAGCGGTTCTAGGGGCCAGTTGTATATGTAAAGCCAATAGGACTGTGTCAAGACTACAGTTTCCAGAAACTCATACCATGTCCGTCCCATTGAAGCACATGAGGAAGCATGGGCTGTTTAGGCTTGAAATGCTACAGGCAGTGTTAACAGAGTAGTCTCATAACTCTGAAATTTTACTCCACTAAAGCAATTTGCATTGTTTGAAAGCAAAGTAAACAAGAATTCAAACCAGATACTGTAAACTTGCATACTTTTCCAGTGAACATATTCTCTGTAATTCATTTCTTGAAAAAAAAAGTAAGGAAGAAATGTTGCTATTAGGTTATTTTGAGTTGGTTGTGTTTTTTTTCCTGTGAGTGAATTTGTTGGGTCTTATCTTTATTGCCATAACTGAGTTCACCAGAACACACTGAACTGATACTTCCTTAAATGAGACTGTCTGCATCATTACCAATAATATCTTAAACTGAGACACCCTAAGCTGCGTGGGTCCTTAACGAAATGTCTTGCCACAAGAGGCATTCATTAGTAGTCTATATTTCAAAAGCTCTTAATGAGGCCTCTTTGGCAGAAGGTGCCCTTAAAATTGTATCCTTGACAAACATGCTCTTAATGTTAATTACATTAGGAAAGAGAGCAAGAGAATAAAGAAATGTCTAAAATGGCAAGGATTAAAACTATGTACTAAACATGTTCCAAATCATGTAAAACAATTAACATTTACTGAGCATTTATGACCAACATTAAGTCTTCAGCCTAGTCATTTGACGCCATTTCCAATGACAGAGTGCAGCAGATCCAGTAGTATATTGAAATGTAGGCATGATGTTTCTACCTTAGATGCACTTGAGCATTCAATGACTTCTTCCATTGCATGAGTTAGAAAAACGTAATTTCTTTCATGCATCAGAACAGCTGCCTTCCATACAATTTGGCTTAAGAATTCAAAAAGTAGTTTAAGAATTTAAACAGTAGTTTTAAGAATTTAAGCAGCTAGTAAGAATGGAAAAGTTTGTTATAGTCAACAAAACAGATTTTTTATGGAGGAAAAAAGTTAAGTATTAAAAATAGTTGAATTTTACAGTGTTTGTGGTTTGCATTTTACTGCCTAGGTTTGTAATACCCTATTCAACACACAACAGAAGCATTTAAACTTAAAGGACCGAAGCAAGAACATAAACCACAACTGCAACACAAGCCTAAAATGTCCTTTGAAAGACTAGAAGGAAAATATTACGGATTGAACGGAATACACAGAAATGTAAAATGCATGAACACCATAATAAATGGCTGGAAAAGGAATATATGAATTAGATTGCTCTGAAGATGATGCATTTACAGTGTCATTACTGAGCTTAGCTGCTTGCATTGGCACTGAGGTGATGCCTAGATGTGTAATTCATTTTGTGGTTTTAGGCACCTCAATTTAAGTTTACCATGCATGAAGATAAAATTTTATCCTTCTCTGCCAATAAAGTTCATCTGGAATGAATCTTTGACTGACAGTAGGCAGCAATTCAAACTCCAGTCTCTTTAAAGTATTCTTCTAGCAAACAGTGAGTTTGATTCCATCCAGAACACTTGATAAATTCCTACTAGAGGCTACTTTGCAGGATAAATTAACCAATGCCTCATTTACCCATATTTATTCTTATCCTTCTGTGCAGCTTTAGGACCAATAACTTCCCATTTCTGGGACAAAAATACTTCGTTGTGCAGATGTAGTAAGTACAGACACTCAGCAAGCAGGCTTTTCCTTTATGTTAGAACTTGCTCTAAAGGAGGACCGGCCATGTTCAATGTGAGTTCAGAAACAGGAATGAGGATAACAATACCCTCTAGGAATTTTTCCTTAGCTTCAGAATCCTCCTTCAGAAAGTGTGAGAGCTTTTTGTATGCTTTGAGCCTGGAAACCTGACTTAACATCGGGCCAGGACAAGTTTTATTGCTAAGTAACAAGCAAATAAAATGAGCTATGGAAGAGGTGATTCTAATAAGTGAATGAAAAGATAAACCAATGGTGTGTCACGCAAGCCAAAAGATTTTTCTAGAGCTGTGGCAAACAGCTCACCAGAGCTCTAAATAATACTGCTTTTTTCTGACAGCAAAGAGAACAAAAGAGAAGGCAGTAATAATAGCTTTATTTCACTTTCATTACCATTATGCTGCAAGTGGTGTTCCTGTCAGTTCCATAATACGCTTCAGTTAGTAATTCAGTGGAGAAGAAAAAAAAAGATAAGATTTTTTTGTACAATCACCAAATAAACAATGTGACCCATTTTTTTATTCAAGAAAAAACTGTACTAATGCCATCAAAATTGGAAAGTAAAGCAAGTCAGTTATCCAGTTCCTTTTGCAAGACTCTATGAATTTGTCAGAAACAAAAAGAAATGCTATTTATGCATATTTTGTTGCTAAGATTCCTTCTTTTCCCAAAACTTATAGATTGTAATGCCACTTACAATTACTGCAAGAGCACACATATGTTTGCACATGTATAAACATGTTTATTTATGCCTGAATATGCCTAGATCATAGATATTTCTTTTTAAGCAATGCACCAGGCAAAGAAAGCAGTGGGGCAATTAAAAAAAAAAGCTCTGCTTTTTATGTAATTGTTTTCTTATTTCTGTGATATCAATATGCATATATTTTCAATTTGCAGTTGGCAATTGCAAGGATGTAAAAGCTATTTGAAAACCAGCAGGAAGCAGAATTATGAAAAGAAGAAGAGGGCAATGGTAAATAGCATGTTTCACTCTGTAACACAATATACACTGACAATTCAACTTTATGTATATATTTTAAGATGGTTTCTGTGATATAAACAATTATCCCAGATGGATTTAGAAATTTATTAATTGCAAAGTACTTCAAGAATAGCTAGTAGGATGAAGATGTTGAAGCAGATTATACTACTTGTGGATGACGTGCTCAACAGTCTTAAAGAAGGATAAGGCATATACGATTTCTTGGCAGAAATTTTGATGCTGTTTTTTAGCTAGCAGTAACAGAGATGAGGGCAGGATATGAAGTATTTGGTGTTTTGTGAGCATTTTAGGCTATTAAGAGCTCAAAACCTTAGTTTAAAATAAAAATAATTGCTTTACAGGTTTTTAAATAAAGTATGAAAATTCAACCAAACTGTATCTTGTGCAGCAAAATCTGTCTGAATTTGAAGACACTATAATTACTACTGAGGAGTATCAGCAACATCATCTGTTTCTCATAAGGTGCCACTGCAAAGATTCAAAGCTTTGAGAGGCTCCTCAGTGCACAGTAGCAACACATACCTGACTATGGAAGCATGTCTGAAAAAGAACAGTATTGCAGATTCATTTGACTTTATTTAAGTAATTGTTTTAAGCACAGAAAGGCCTTGCTGACATTCTTGTCTCTCTGAGGAGCCTTTACTGATACTTAAAATAGGAAAGTGTTGTTCTCCACCTCTTAGCAAAGGGTAAGAGGGGGATGTAGCTACCACATGTCCAAGCTGAGAGTGTTAGCCTCAGAGGAAACCCACATAGGGCCATATTTATGGTCAAATAATGAACCATCCCTCCTCTTTCTGAAAGAATCTCTGGAGACATTCACAGGGAAAAAAAGGTTGTAAAAGAGAAGCTGATGGATCAGGTGTCTCTAACTCCCCTATTCCTTACTGCCTTTCTGTGGTCCCTTAGCACTGCCTATTCAATATCATTTAGCATCACACAATCATTTAAATGATCCGATGGTTGTCTTTTGCTCTGCTTCCTACAGATGAAGCTGCAATACCAGAATTAAAGTGTAAGTCCAGTGATTTTACAGTCATCTCTGTAGCAAAGTTTGTTAAAGTAATTCAAACACTGCATTCATAACCATGATACTCAAAAGAGTTATCTTCAATTCTGCAAAACATGGCTAACATATTTTGGGAGTCAACACAAGTGCTCATTTGCTTTTCGAAGCTCAAACTTGCAAATTGACAGTGACACCAGTAAAGGGTCACTACCTGAAAACTGCCAACAGTTTTGGATTAATTTTGCTAAGGTTCAGACCACAAGGAAGAGACAAAGCACACTGAACTTCAGGAGAATCTGGCAGTACAACTGGGTCAGACCAATTGATAGCACAGCAGCTGTGCAAGAAGTCTCTTACTGTCAGCATATGAATCAAGAAAGTCATTTAATCTACCAAGCACTTTATATAACAACTTGAAAGCCTTCAAAAAAAAAGATAAATCTTTCTTTTTCTTTTAAGACTGCCAAGTCTGCCTCAGCTGCTGAGCAGTTAAAGTTTGGGAGTTTTTCTATGAGATCTGGAAAAAGATCTGGAAATAAAAATGCAATGCTTTATCTGGGATAGATTTAAGTATTTCAGCTTTAAATTAAAGAACATAAAATTTCTTACCAGCACATAAAACAAAGATGGCTAGAAAGCCATTTCAGGGACTCTGAAAAGGTTTCATTTTCTAGTTTCATAGTTGATCCAAGAGAAACACAAGCCTGTGTAATGCTCATATGCCTGACTGTGTACAAACACACACTAATTTATACACAGAAAGCTGAACAGAATGCATGCTACGCCTTTCATTAGCTTTTCTATTCCTTTATGGCCATGAGAGTTTAGTTCTCTAAAGACATACTGTCTAGTTTCTTGGGATCCATTTGTCTTAACCCATATGTCTAGAGCCATTGGGTACATGCAGAACATCTACAAGGGGCTGACAGCTAGGATCTGGACTTAGGGAGTTCTGCACCTCTCGTGGTAGCTGTAGGCCAACATCTGAAATTATATTACATACATATGTTTAAAACATTGACACCCTGTCCTTTGACATTCTGCCTCTTGATCAGCATCGACATGGGGCAGTATGTCACCCATATCATCCAAAATGCCATGTAGGGCACACTACTGCCATCTAAGGTCTGACTTACATCACACTACCATTGGTGGAACCAAGAGGTGGCACAACTCTTACCTGCATTCAAAAGGCATTGGTGCGATTGGCTGTGGTTGTCAGATGACCTGGACATTGTCCCTGACAGTCCACCAGACGCATGGCGTCACTTATGATCCTGTGTTTTCTATCAGTAATCACGTGAGTCACCTTGTGTGTGCATTGTTGCTCATCTTTTTTATTGTCTTAATAAAGTTTGACTTATAATCTCTGGTCAGACTACATTATCATTTGAACCACATCATCCTACCTGTGGTGTCACTCATGAACTCACACAAGACCTCACTATGATGAACATTCCTCTAGTGTGACCATAGAAAAGGTAAGGCTTGATCCAACAGTGCAACTGGTCATGTGGGAAGAACAGTCAAGATGGATTGTTTTTCCCACAAAAATTTTAATATAAGAGGATTTTGAGTAACGAGAAACCTCTCTTGCTGTCTGAAGACTGCAGCTCTGCAGGGTCAAGCACCAAAGCTGCGATCCTCAGAACAAGATCTTTACATCCCTCAGCCTGTTACCTTAATTTTGCTCCCAGCCTGTTACCTTAAATTTGCTCCCTACCATTAAATGTTATAGGGAGATGTTTTTTTAAAAAGTTTTTGGTATCCATTTTTACAGAATCTTGGCTGGCTATTTCTCCACTCATGCACTGTGCCATTCACTGATTTCTAATGACAAAACAGAAATCACTCTTTTAATTACTTCCTAAAGAAGACTTCTTCATACAGAAGGAATTCTCCCTACTCTTCCTATTTCAGAAGAAACCTAAGAACACCAGCCAGTGAATTCATTCTTAAAGATCAGCCAAATCTGAAACCATATGGTCCTAGAAATTTTGCCTCCATAATATCATTAGACCACTGAACTATTAACTTTCTGGACTTTACTTTCGTTATAACAGTAAGTTACCTGACCAAAATATTTCTTCTGTTTCAAATACACACAGTGTCTTTTTGTCCCTGCTTTCTAATTTAATGTGTGTCCCCATGCCTCAAGCCAAGTTAAGCAATAGCCTGCAGTCAGCTTTGAAGCTTCTGTGAGTTTCCAGCCAATCTGAAGCAGAAAGTGCTCCAAAATTCATGCGATATTAATCTCATAAAATGACGTTGCAATATTAAAGTTTCTTAGCCTTTTTCCCTAGACTCTTGAGAACTGAAGTGTTACTGTATGAACCTGCAGAGTACTAAAAAGTCACAGCTGTAACTGGATTTTATTAAGAAATTTTATATTTGCAAAATGAGTGATTCTAGTAAGTGCCATATTTTCATGTGACTAACCTACAGGTTATCTGTCAAGAAAAATTTAATTCGCCAGTATTGAAAGTTATACATATGGATGGGTAATACAAGGGAAATTTTATTGAACAGAGCATTTTCCCTGACATAAAGCAG